>NW_028262362.1:1211837-1363504 GCF_047370975.1 Nipponia nippon
TGACTCCTGTCTTTCTAGTGTGACTTGAACGTTAACTTGCAGAAATCCTCGGCTTCTAAAAAGCTGCTTACGCTTGCTGTTGTGAAGAGAGGAGATTTAAATGGAGTTTGGCTGCTGTCACGTATACGCGTTAAGGTTGCTGAGGGAAGTAGTATTTTTGTGGTTTCAGGGTGTTCTTCCCAGCAGCGTTAGGTTGTCTTTTCTTCAAGAGAAGTGTCCCCGATGGGTCTTCAGGATGGTCTTTGAGATTTTGAGAGCTGCTGTTCTCTGGGTGTCAGCCCAGGACATGCCTTGCTAGAGTCTCTGGCACAGCGGCAAGCGAAAACCGCGGCGGTGTGGGTTCTTCTGAGCGGATCAGCGTTTTCTGGAAGGAATCCCAGGTTGATCAGGAGATGTGCTCCGGCCGGACTTCTGAGGAGGGAGCAAAACCGACGTGTATTTTGTCAAGGAAAACACCCTGGCTTGTGTAGGCCTGTCTTACTAGAGCCTGCCTTACCTACGTACGGTTCTCTCCTCAGGCTTAGAGTCACAGCCTGGGCATGTGTTCCCCTTTCAGACTCACCCAAACGTGGACAAGAAGCTCTTCACCTCAGAATCGCAGATTGGTTTGAAGAACCCCGAGAAGTCGTTCCCTATTAACAGCGACGTGGGCGTGCTGAAGTGGAGGTTGCAGACCACGGAAGAGTCCTTCATTCCACTGACGAGTGAGTGCCGCTGTGCGCCTGGGGGCTCGGGGGCCGAGGTTCAGCCGTGGGCTGCCGGCTCGTAGCCCGCCTCCTGGCAGCTGGGCTGCCCGGAGCGCGGCACGTTGTGGGGTGTCGGAGATACCGAGCGTCTTCCATCGGATGGTACCTGTTGTTCTCAGCAGCGTGCGTTTTCTGTAACGCTCTTGAAGAAAACAAAAAGCTTTTAAAGCCAGAATTTCTTGGGGATGGCTTTGCTGTGCTTCTCCAAGGGCATAGTCTTTTGAGAGCCTGTTCCCCGTGGAAAGCCGGCGTGGTTCAGCGTACTGTTTCTGTGCCCTCAGTTAACTGCTGGCCGTCAGAAAGCGGGAACAGTTGTGATGTTAACATTGAGTACGAGTTGCAAGAGGAGAGCCTAGAGCTGAACGATGTGATCATCGCCATCCCCTTGCCGTAAGTGACTTCCCTTGTCCGGGCAGCGCTAACAAGCGCCGTCCTGGATCCCGTCGGTTCCTTCCCCTCTCCGCTTCGCCGTCTCGGCCACACCGAGGGGCTCGACAAGCGTTTCCTTGGCTCTGTGCAGGTAAGCTATCGTGGCTTCTCCTTGCCTGCTCTAGGTCTGGTGTCGGCGCCCCGGTGATCGGGGAGATCGATGGCGAGTATCGCCACGACAGCCGGCGAAATCTCCTCGAGTGGTGCCTGCCAGTGATAGATGCCAAAAACAAGAGCGGCAGCCTGGAGTTCAGCATAGCAGGGCAGCCAAATGACTTCTTCCCAGTGCAAGTCTCCTTCGTCTCCAAAAAGAACTATTGCAACCTACAGGTACGGTCGCTGCCGGTGCTCTGCAGGCGTGGTGTCACTCTTGCCTCTTTCAAGCTGCCTCGGTTACCCGCTGGCTGAAATCCGCAGCCGCGCTGCGGTGTGTGGGCCCCGCTGTCCCGCTGAGCGAAGGCTTGGGCGTCGGCGTTCAGTTGCCTCTGCCTTAGCCGGATTTGGGAGCAGGCAGCACTGGCAACGTCAGCTTCCCAGAGCTTGCCTGCGGTTTCGGTTGTGCCTTCGTGTCTCTGAGTGATCGTTAATTCCCCTCAGACTTTGTTAGAGAGGCCTTCCAAGCCAAGACGCTTCTCGGCATATGTCTGTCTGTCTGTCCCCGCTGAACTGTAGCTAGCGACAGCCGCTTAACTCCTCGCGGGCCGCTTTCGGCAGAGGCACAGTTACCGCAGAAAATCATTCCCGTTTTCGGGTTTCCTGAGAACAAAGATCTTTCTGTCAGGGTTGACTTGCGGTTCGAAAGCGCTGGGTGAATCCTGCCCTCGTGACCACCCCGGCGTCGGAAAGCGCCGCGTAGCTGCGGGGGGAGCGGCGTTCGATGCTGAGCTAACCGTGCGCCTTGTCTCCGCAGGTTACCAAAGTGACCCAGGTAGACGGGAACAGCCCTGTAAGGTTTTCCACTGAAACCACCTTCCTGGTGGACAAGTACGAAATCCTGTAACGCCAGCCGTGGGGAATCGCAAAGGAAGAAATTTTTAAATTAAAAAAAAAAAAAAAAAAAAGAGGCCGAAGCTTATTCTGAATGCTGGGAACGCCGCAGCCCCCTCTCTGCTGAGACGTGTGGCTCTGTCTGCCATCTGCAGCGTTCCTGGGTCACAGACATTTTTGGCAGAGAACTGACGTGCTCGTGGGGGAAAAGGCTACGAATTTCTTTGGCAGATTTTTACCGACCGGCAGAAAAGCAAGATCTCCGCAGAGAACCTGGCTTTGACACGTCCCCTTCTCCCCTGAAGACGACCGGAGCTCAACCCCGGAGCCTACCAGACATCGTTCTCTTCCTTTCCGAAGCCTCACGCGCTGTTCCGCCGTTGGTGCTGCCATTTTAATTTCTCCCCGGCCTTCAACTCTCGTTTCCATTGGTGAAAGCAGGCATTAAGATAACGTGCGCGGGGGCGCCTTGCTTCTCTGGACCCTTCCGTCTGGTAGAAGCGGAGCGAGTTGGCCTCGGTGCCCACGGGGGGGGGGGGTTGTGGCAGGGGCGTGGGGTGGGGAAGAGGGAGTCGGGCCTTCGGTCCTTTTGCCCCGCACGGTTCCTGCTCTCTCCAGCCCTGCCGTGCCTACGCCTGGGCTTGCCTCTCTGGCTCGGGGAGGGCCGCGAGGTAGCACAGGCTGCGGCTCCGGATGCTCGAGCTCCTACGGCGGGGGGGAGAGCGTCCGGAAGGGACTGTCCCGTGCACGGGCTCCCTGTCTGCTGCAGCTGCTCTTGGGCCAGGCTTTGGAGGCGGTTTAGCTTGTTTAGAACCAGCTGCCTGTCCTTCCTGCGGCCCTTTCGGTGTCTGGGGAGGTTGAAGGCTTTGCCTGCCTTGGCGCAAGCAGCCGCGGAGACCGAGTTACTCGGCCTGCGTGTCGGGGCGCGTGTGTCGGGACCTGTCCCAAGCTCCTGTTCTTTCTCGGCGCTGGCGGATGGAGGAGAAGGAAACGCTGGTTTCCAGAAAACGTGGGGGCTGATGTGAGCGCGAGCGGCACCCCAGCGCGGGGTCTGCTGTCCCAGGGCCGTTCCTCCCCACGAGCGTTACTTGCCTCATCTCACAGAGCTGCGCTCCCCTCTAAACTCATCTCGCCTGCTTGACGCGGGGCCTGCGGCTAGCAGCTTCGCTGGCCACCGCCGAGGCCTGCCGGGGAGCGCAGCAGCAGCTGCTGCCGGAGCTCCCGAGCGTGCAGATGGAAGGAAAACGCCCTCAAGGCAAGCGTGCCGTGCTCCCGGGAGAGCCCTTCTGTGGGAGCGAGCGCGTCTCGCGTCCCGTGGGCTCCTCTGCCAAAGAAGTTCGTGGTCTCTCCTCCGTCGGCGGCACCCGAGGGGAAGTCGGCCCTGATCCCCGTCCTGGGAGGGCGGGCGAGCAGACCCCCTTCCCTAGCGAAGTAGGTGACGAATGCTGGTAACTCGGTCGTGTTCGGGAGTGGCTCGTCTGTACGATTTTAAAATGGAGTCGAGGTTAGTTCAGGCATCCAAGGAGCTTTCTTTTTCTTTTTTTTTTTTTTCTTAAATTTGTTGGAGGGTAACATTGAAGCCGAGGCGCGCTCCCCCCTTTTGTAACCCCGTACCGTCCTGGCCTAGGGACTAGAGCACATTCCAGTGTACACAGAGCCTACCACGTCTTTAATCAAATAAAGAGTATTGTCAAAGGAACCGGCCGAGGGTCGTGGGCTCCTTCCGGGGGCGGAGCGGCGTCCCCGGCCCGGCCCTGCGGGGCGGGACGGGGCCGGCACCGGGGCGGAGCGGAGGCGGCGGCGGAGCCCGGGACGGGGCTGCCGGAGCAGCCGAGCCGAGCCGAGGTGAGGTGAGCAGCGGCGGGGACGGGCTCGGGGCCCGGCCGGGGGCAGCTCCTCCCTCCCGGGCGCCCTGTCCCGCTGGGACCCCCGGCCGGCGGCGGGGGGCTCCGGGGCCGGGCGTGGGTCGTGGGGGGCTCCCGAGGCGGGGCGCGGGGATGGAGCTGCGGGCGGGGGAGCCGGGGAGCCCCTTGGGCCGGGAGAGCCGTCCTTGCACAAGGCGGCGGCGGCGGCGGCGGCGGCGGGCGGGGAGCCGGGGGTCCGCGGCGGCGGCGAGCGCGTCGGTGCGGGAGCCCCGAGAGCGGGCGGCCCCCCGTGGGCGGCTCTCCCGGCCCCCCGTGGGCGGCTCTCCCGGCCCCAAATCCCGCTGCGGCTCCCGGGCGGTCGCGGGGGGAGGCGGCGCCTGGCCCGGGGCTGCCCCCGCCGGCCCCGACGCCTCTCGGGGAGCCTGGGAACGGCGCCGGCCCGGCCAGACCCCGCTCCGCGGCGGGACCTTGTTTACTCCGGCTTCCTGACACGCTCTCGCCACGGCCCCTTCGGCCGCTGCCAGAAAGCCCGAGGAATTTGGCAGCCCCAGAGGTACCCAGCTGCCGCGCCGAAGGGCCGCCCGCTCTCCCACCCCTCCGCTGCTCTGCGAGCCCCCCGCCCTCCCCGGGCACCGGGCAGGGACCGGGCGGCAGCAGGGCCGTGCTGCCCAGGCGGTCCTTCGGCGAGTCCTCGTACGTCTGGGTTTGCCGCGCGATGCCGTACGTCGGCGGGCGCGGGGCTGCAGCGGGCAGGGTGCCACGCGGGGCGACGGAGCCGTGGGTTTGCGTGACGGGGCGGTGCTTGCTGATGGCCGGACACCAGAACGGAGGGAGCGGTGCCCGTTTCGGGGAGGCGAGGTTCGCCCCTGCCCCTCTCCCAGCGAGGGCAGGGCTGGGCGATGGGTTCGTGCCAGGGACCGGATCCGAGACCCACGAAACCCGTCCCGTGCCGCGGTCCCTGGGCTGTCATATGTGCGAGGAGCCGCAGATGCTCCCCGCTGAGCCGAGCCAGGCCTGCAGATGAGAAGCCATCATTTGCTACGAGAGGGCTTTGAGGAAGGAGCCTCCGTTGTGCAACCTTACAACGAGGGGTCTCAGAGCTCAGCAGCGGTGGTTTTCCTGTCCGTGCTGCGGTGGCCGGAGACATGTGCTGACGCTGGGCTCGGTGCTCAAGCTCCAGCAGCGGTCGGGACCACGCACGGCATCACCAGCCCTCGGAGCTGGCTCGTCTTGGGGAGCGTCGGGTGCAGGAAAGCAGGGGCGCGCGCCCTCCCTGGCCCAAGCATGCGGTGGGCGTACCCCAGCCCGCAGAGAGCCCGAGGTGCGATGCCGGCAAGGCCTCGGCTGGAGCGCAGCTGTGCCGCACCGTGGCGGTGCGGGAGCGCTGAGATCAGCGGGTGCGGCCGGGATTCCTCGGCTCCCGCCGGAGCTGTCTGGCGGCTGATTTACGGTGATGTTATTGCCAGGAGCGTTGCGTCGCCCCAGCAACCGTGAAGCGGCCCCCGCTGCCCCTCGCCCGGGTGGGATGGGGCCGGCTGCGTCTCCCCTGCTCGGCGTGGGGCAGCCCCAGGCTCGGAGGCAGCGGCCGGGAGCAGGCTCCTCGCTCCCCTCCGGCTTTGCGCCGGAGATGGGCTTCCCCTTCCCAGCCGCCGACGGAAGGGTCGGTTGTTTACCGGGGCAGAGGGTGTGGGAAGGGGTAAACGCACCCTAAGCGCATTAGCAGATGGGGAGCGAGCAGGCAGCCAAGTTGGACGGCGGCTGCGATGCTGCGTGGTGCGCACCCGTTAGCTCGGCTGCTCTGGCTTCCTCCAGTGACTCACTCGGCTGCGGGTGGGGAGGAAAGGCCATGTGTGGGATGCTGCGTGCCTGCCCCTTGCATGCTGCATCCCAGGCAGGGGGCAGCTGGGGCACCTTTGGGCGCCCTGCTCGTGGCAGGGTGCCAGGCTGTGCTCCGGTGCATCGGCACGGCCCTTCGCAAGCATGGGTCGGCTGGCGGTGCCCTGGCTGCGCCCTGGCCAGCGGCACACGGTGCGGCTCTGGGGTCTGCCTGCCGGCTGCTGGCACCCGGCCACGCTGACGGGGCGCAAGGCAGGCCATGTCGTGCCTGGCTGGGTCTCGGCGGGCAGGAGCGGACCCCCGAGCCCCCCTGCCCGTCCGCGTGGGCTCGGGGCAGGCAGGCAGGCAGGTTACAGCCTGCGGGCAGTGGGGTGCAGGGGCTCCCTGGGAGTACGGTGGTGGTGGGGCAGCGTGTTCGTGCACAGCCTGCCCGGCGTCGGCGGGGGCCCTGCAGCAGCGGGGCTGGGCGTCCTCCCAGGTGAGGCCTCTGCCTGTGCCGTGAGAAGAAAGGGGCTTTTGTCCTCCGAGAGGCCGGGGCCGAGCGGGCAGCCCTGCGTGCGGGGGGCACGGGGGCCGTGGGCTGTTTGGCGGTAACCGAGCCCGACCCCTTGGCATTCGCTGCCTTCGCCGCTTCCCACGGCGGGAACAAGCGGCGCGTTCTGCAGGCGGTGGCGGGAGAAGAAAGGCCGCCTTGTCCGCCCCAGCGGTGGGGCGCCGGCCGGGGCAGCCGCACTCCCGCCCCGCATTCCTCCGGCAGAGCCGGCTGGAGAGGGGCTGCACCCCCTGAGGGACCGGCTGGGGGGACGGGCAGGCGTCTCCTGCGCAGTGAGGAGCCAGGTGAGGGGCTCTGCCAGGGCGGAGGGTGATGCTGGGGGGCCGGCGACTGTCAGCGGGCAGGGTGGGCATCGGGGAGCAGCTGGACGCCAGAGTCACCCTCCGGCTCATGGGCAGGCAGGGCTGCCTGTGGAGCAGGGGGTGCTGGTGGAGCGAGTTGGGGCAGCAGGCGATGGACAGGAGCAGGGATGGATCCCCCGGGCGGTGGAGCTGGGGGTCCCCCATGACGCTCACCCGGCCCCACTGGCACAGCCACGCTGGGAAGGGGTTAACACCGGCACAGGATCCCGCCGTGGCCCCGCTCCCTTCCTATGCAGCAGCCTGGCCCCTCCTGGCTTTTCCTCCTTCCTGGACATTGCGGCAGGGCCTGGGTGCAGGCAAGGGGCAGGGGCTCAGCCGGGCTGTGGGGTCTCCTGATGCTGGGAAGCGCGGCCCCCCTGCGCCTGGGGGACATGGGCACGCTGCCACAGAGGGTCCCGCTGGGCTCCCGGGCCAGCACCGGGTGGCAGGTAAGGGAAAGGGGGGGGGTCCCGCCCTGGCAGCCGGTGAGCTCTTCCTCCCCCTGTCTCAGCTGATCTGTCCCCAATCCGTTTGGGGCGGCCGCGGTCCCCACGGAGCCCACGCAGCGGGGCAGCTGGCTGTGGCGTCGTGCAGAGCTGCCCGGGCTCCGTCCCAGCCCTGGAGCCCACGCCTGGTGTTTTCCAGCGTTTCATTTTTTCCGCAGTGTGTAATAGCCGCCCGCTCGCCCCCGCAGCCAAGTCCGGCGCTGTCCAAGTCTGGGGGGGTCCCTCACCCCGTGGGACGCCGGGGCTGGCGGGACCACGGGCGATGCTGCAGGGAGCCGAGCCTGGGGCTCCTCCCGGTGCTCCCGGCTGCCCTGGGACCGGGGTCCCTAACGGGGGTGGAAGCACTCCCGGTCCAGCTGCCCCAGCCTACCCGGGAAGGGTTAAGCCACATTCGGCCAGGCCCGGGCGGAAGGGAGGGACGTGGGGAGCAGCAGACGGTAAATTTAGTAACCCCGGAGCATCCCGGGCTGTGACGGTGGCGTGAGTGCCGGGTGACGGAAATTGTTCCTCTCTGAGCTGCCTCCTACCCGCGTGGAGACCAGCAGCTGGTGGCTCTTCCCATGGGCAGCGGCGCTGCCGGCCAGGCAGGGCGCGGGCAGGGACGCGGCATGCTCAGCTGGGCTTGCGTACCCCAAGGCGCTGCTGCTGCCTGCCTCTGCGGGAGCAAAGGTGCAGTGCCCGGGTGCCAGGGACGGGCACTCGTGGCACGCGCGGGTGTGCCGGGGTGTGCCGCGGGCTGTGCACGGGCAGGCAGATGTTGCTGGGGACAGCTGGATGCTGTGCTCGCGTGTCCTTGTCCCCCAGCAGCCATTGGGGTCCAGCTGCCCATCGCTCTCAGCGTTTAGGGCGTGCGTTTCCTACACCACCTCCCCAAAGCCCAGCCAGCGTGCCGGCTCCTTCTGGCGCTGTGTCGGGTGCTGACGCTTGGCGCGCACGTGGGTTTCCCCGGGCGGACGGAGGCTCGTGCCTCGCCAGGCGGGGATGCTCGCTGGCTTCAGGCAGCTGCTGCTGGGCTGGAGACCAGAGCTCAGGAGGGGAATCCGCTTGCTGGCAAATGCCACTTCGGGGTGGGGTAGGGTTTGCGAGGCTTGTGCTCAGGCTGCCAGATGTGCAGGCTGCCGGCAGGGATGTGCGGGAGGAATACGGCAGAGCCGTGCCCGGCGTGGTCGCCTGTGCTGACGTCCTCTCTTTCTCCTGGCAGCAGCCTGTGCTCGAGAGCACCCGGCGTCTTCGAGCAAGCACCATGGAGGCACCCGGCAGGATCCCCGCCAGCCCAACCCGCAGAGTCCAGACCATCATCCAGGTGAGCGTGCAGGGCCGCGGGACCTCTGCCCTGCGGGAGCACGGGGATCCGGCCGGGAGCCCTTCTCCTCCGCAGCCAGCCCCGCCATGGGTGGCCGACGCTGCCCCCCGGCTTCTCCTCGCCCCAATCCTATTACGGGATCGGTGGCAAAGCCAATTGAGCTAAGTGGCTGGCAGCTCGGATCCTCTTAGATGCAGCCCAAGCCCTGGGGATCTTCTCCCACGGCAGCTCACCTCCGCTCCCCAGAGCGGGCAGCACGGGCAGGAGGGAACCCTCAGCTCCTGCGCCCCGCTGCCAGACCGTCCTGCCCGCACGCGGCTGTGCCTGGGCATCGCTCTCTGCCTGCGTGCGCAGCTGTTTCCGAGCGGCCCGAGCCAGGAGGGCTGCAGCCGCGGGAGCTGCGAGCATCCCTCCCCTCTCTTCCTGCAGAACAGCCCCCTAGACCTGATCGACACGGGCAAGGGCCTGAAGGTGCAGACGGAGAAGCCGCACTTGGTGAGCCTGGGCAGCGGCCGGCTCAGCACCGCCATCACGCTCCTGCCTCTGGAGGAAGGTGAGTGCCGGCTGCTGGGGGGGTCCCCACAGGCATGCCGGCGGCAGGGACGCTGAGCCACCCTCTCTGCCGGCAGGGAGGACCACCATTGGCACAGCCGCGAGGGACATCATCCTGCAGGGCCCTGGGCTGGCGCCCCAGCACTGCTACATCGAGAACGTGCGAGGGACGCTCACCCTGCACCCCTGCGGCAACGCCTGCGCCATCGACGGTGTCCCGCTCCGGCGGCCCACGCGCCTCACCCAAGGTAGGGGCGGTCCGGTCTCCTCCGGAGCAGGTGGGGTTGTGCCGTTGGGTATAGGGGTGTTTGCGGATCCATTCTGAAATCCCAGCTGGGATGCTCCTGCCCCTTTGCTGCAGGGTGGGGACGTGCCGGGTGCCGGCACCGTTTGGGAATCGGCTTTGCCATGTGCCCAGGGGTTGTGCCGCGCGTGAGATCGGGAAGGAGAAAGCGACTCCGGCCGGCCGGTGCCGGGCAGGGTTTGGTCCCCGCCGTCGCACCCATTTCCCAGACGTGTACAGTAGAGATGTTGAGCCGGGTTTGGGAAGGGGAGGCGAAGGAAGAAAACAACTCGGCGGCCGCGGGGCGTCGCTGCCGGGGACCCGCCGCTGCGCTGGCGTGGCCGGGGGGCCTTGGACCCTGCCGTCCCCCCCGGCCGCTCCCGGGGCAGCGTGGGCAGAGCCGTGGGTCCCTCCCCACGGGGTCCCCTCTCCCCGCACGGCCCGTGTCACGTTTTCCGTCCCTGCCCCGGTTCCCGGGTGAGGCCCGGCCCCCGCCGTCCCCGCCCGCCCTGGCCCCTCCCCGGGGGCGGTGCGCGGCGCTGCCCGGGCGGCGGCGGCGGCGGCGGCGCGGTGAGTGCGGCGCGGCGCGGGGGCCCCGCGTGTCCGCGCCGGGGGGGGGGCGGGGGGCGCGCTGCCGGCCCGCCGCGGGTTGCAAAGCTCCCTTGCCCCCCGCCGGCGGCCGCGCTGCGCCCCCCCCCCCCGGACGGGGGACTCCGCCCGCGCGGGCGCTGCCGCGGGCGACCTCGCGGGGGACAACGGGAGCCACGCGGCCGCCGGGGAAGGGGAGCGACGGCTGCGGGCGGGGTCCCGCCGCGGTGGGAGTCGGGGTCTGCCGGGGCGCGGGCAGGGCCGGGCCGAGAGCCCCGCTTCTCCCGCCCGGTGGCCGCGGGCAGGCGGGGTCGGCTGCGGGGCCGGGGCGCGGGGCGATGCGCGGCTCCGCCGGGGCCGGTGCTGGCGCGCAGGGAAGGCGGAGGTCGGCGATGCCCCGAGCCCGAGCAGCCGCTGGGCTGGAGGAGCCGTTGCCGGGCCGGGCGCTGGCATCGCCGCACGGCGGGGAGGATGCTCTCGTCGAGCCGGGGTGCTGCGGCAGCTCCTGCGGGGAGCACGGCTCCTGCCCTCCCCGGCGCTCGGACGAGGCTGCCAGGCTCCCGCGGCGGCGATGGCCTCCGTCTGTACGGGCTCTCGCTCGCCTTGCCACCAGCCTGGGCTGCCGGGTGCTCCAAAAACCGCGTCCCCTGCGGCGAGGGATTTTCGGCTGCGGCTGTCGGTGCGGAGCGAGCCTCTCCCCACGGCCCTGGCAGGCGCTTCAAAGCGGGGTGTGTCTGCAGCGCGGAGCCTGCCGGCACGCAGCTCCCCGGCACCGTGGGCAGTGGGGCAGCAGGCAGCGCATGGCCCCGCTCCCCTTCCCGAGCTGCCTTCCTCCCCGGCGGCCGCTCGGCACCTTCCCCTGAGCGGGCTGCCGCTATGGGCCGAGAAGAGGCATTTTGTGGCCGGGGACAGGAGCTGTCTTGTCTGCAGCTGGCAGCCGCGCAGGCCCTGGAGCGCCGCCAGCTCCCTCGCGGCAGCGCAGCCCCCGGCGGGGACCCCAGCTGTGCCTGCGCCTGCGACGCGCTGCCTGCAGCTGCCGGGGAGTGACCTGGATTTCAGCCTCCCTCTAAGCCTCTGCTGACGGCAAGGGCCCGCTCCCCTCCTGGGGACGTGTTGTAGGGCCAGGCAGCGCCCGGCTGCCTGCCTGCGCCGGCTCCTGCCTCGCCTCTTTTCGGCACCACTCCGGTGCGGCCGGATGGCCAGCGGCTGACCCTCTTCCGTCTCTCCCCAGGGTGCACCATCTGCCTGGGCCAGGCCACCTTCCTCCGCTTCAACCACCCTGCCGAGGCCAAGTGGATGAAGAGCATGATCCCGGCGGGGGGCAGGAGCCCGGCAGCTCTCTGCGGGCTGCCAGCAAGTAGGTGACCCCACCTCGTCGCAGGCAGGGTGGGGGGGACACCGGGGCACTCCCTGTCCCGCGCCGCCAGCCTTCCCGGCACACGATGCTCTCCCAGCCCTGTCCTGCCCAGGCTGCCGCGCTTGGGAGCAGGGCTCACGCCCAGCTGCGGATGTGCTGGCCGTTGGCTCGGCAGGGCAGCTGCGCTGGTGTTTGTTAATGATTAACATTGCCTTGGAAGAGGGTAATTGCGAGGGCAGTGAGGCACAGCTCCCGCCTCTGCCCAACCTGGCCATGGCAGAGCCATCACCCATCAGCCTGTGCCAGGGATGTGGGGTGCGGCGGGGCCCCCCCGGCTGCCTTGGAACCAGTGTTTACATGCTTGGGTGGCTGTGCGGAGGCTGCGAAGGCCGTTTCCTCGGCTGCAGTCCTCCATCTCGCTGGCTGCTTATCTTGCTGTGTCTGCCTGTCTGTGGGGCCGATGGGACGAGCGCCTGTGCCGAGGTCCGGCACTGCGCCCAGCTACCGGCGATGTCTGAACCCCCGGCGGCAGCAGTCCTTGGGCTGGCAGCCCTTCTCCCTGCCCCGACCGGCACGCCCTGGCACGGGGAGAGAGCTTGGCAGCCTCCTCGTGCCACGTGTGTGCCGGGAAGGCAGCGCGCCCTGCAGCTGGGGGACGGGAGGAGGGACGTCGGGAGGTGTCGTGGCCACAGAGGCATCCTGCGACTGCAGAGCATCCCGTGGCTGCTGCCTGCATTGTCCCGGCATGGTCCCTCTCTGCCCTGCAGGATCGGATGGGATCGCATGGGCAGGGCTGCGGCACATCCCCCTGGGTGCGGAGGCGCTGCCGGCCACTGCGGGGGAGCCACTGGGTGCCAGGGGGTGACGCAGCCTGGGTGGCACGCCGTCCTGGCCAGGCTCCGTGCCTGCCGTGATTAGCTCGTCCCCTGAGTGACAGGGACATCGGTGCTGCGCCGGCAGGACGGCGCAGCCCGGGCAGGGGGCACCCCAGCCGGGGGCGCGGGGAGGCTGCGGGCGACGTGGCAGTGGGTCTGGACACGCCGCGGGTCTGCGATCGGTGGCTTTTGGCTGTCGCATCTCTGTCCCCTCGCTGGGGTGCCGGAGCATGCCAGGGACGAGGGGTGGGCGCCGGCGGCTGGCGGGGGCAGCTGCTCCCTAGGGAGCAGGGCCGGGAGCTGCTGGCAGCGCAGGGATGTCGGGAGCAGGCGGCTGGGCTGCGCTATCGGGTTTCTGTCTCCCTGGTGATGGGGCCAGCAGGACGCCGGCCTCCTCCCTGGCCAGGCTCCCCAGCCGGGAAGCAGTGGCAGCGGCGCGCAGGCAGCTCGGGGTGATGGGGAGGAGAGCTGCGACCCGGCGCTGGCTCTGCGAGGCTGCATGGAGGGGTAATGCGAGGCTGCTTTGGGGGACCCCAGCCTGGGTAGGGGCTGTGGGGGGGTCCCACCACGCTGACGCCTGCTCCCATGTCTCCCCGCAGAGCCCGAGGCCCTGGTGAACGGTGGCCGCCAGCCGGCCGAGCGCGGGTGTCCCAGCCACAGCTCCCTCGTCAGCTCCATTGAGAAGGACCTGCAGGACATCATGGACTCGCTGGTGCTGGAGGAGCCGGCATCGCCCGGCGGCAAGAAGCCGCCCACCCGTGGCCGGTCCCCCCTCTCCCCCGTGGTGAATGGGGGTGGGCGTTGCCTCCTGTCCCCCCCGCCCAGCCCCGGGGCCACCTCGGGGGGCTCCAGCTACGAGAACGCCTCTCCCCCCTTCTCCCCCCTCTCCTCCCCAGCCAGCAGCGGTGGCTACACCAGCCCCTCGCCCAGCAGCCAGGAGCAGGGTCCGGCCGTGCCCCCCCTCGTCCCGCTCCGCTCCTCCAGCTACAACCACGCCGTGCAGCCGCCCCCCCAGCACCCGCCCCCCCCACCCACTGGGGGTCCCAGCGAGCCTTGGCCAGCTGAGAGGCTCGGGGACCACCGGGCAGGCAGCCCCCGGCTGACCCCCAGGGCGGCGCCACGGCCGCGGGCAACCCTGCAGGAGCGGCCCCCCAGCCCCTTCCGGGAGCCACGGGACCCCCCAGCCCCCAGCCGGCAGCCCACCAGCAGGGTGGTCCCAGAGGCCCGGCTGCAGCCCCCTGAAAGCCCGCGGGCAGCCCGGAGGAACGTGGAGAGCATGCGGGATCTGCCCCCCCTGAGCCCCTCCTTGTCCCGCCGGGCCGTCAGCCCCCGGGCAGCCCCCGACGCCCCCTCCCCGCAGTCCCGGCTGGGCAGGGAGGTGCCCGGCAGCCCCCGCACCAGGCGCAAGGGCCTGGAGGAGCCAAGGGGCTCTGGGAGCCCCTCGCCCCCACTGCCGGCAGAGACCCCTCCGCGCCGCCCCAGCTTTAGCACCTGCCTGAGCCCGGCATACGGGCTGGGCTCCCCGGCCATGTCCTCGCCCTGGCAGAGCCCCCGTGCCCCCAGGAAGCCCTTGGGGGACCCACGGCCGCCAGCGGGGCCACGGGAGCGCAAGAACAGCATCACCGAGATCAGTGACAATGAGGATGAGCTGCTGGAGTACCACCGGCGGCAGCGGCAGGAGCGGGTGCGGGAGCAGGAGATGGAGCGCCTGGTGAGACCCGGGGCCGGGGCTGTGTTTGAGTATAGGACGCCCTCTTTGCAAACGCCTTTCAGCTTTTGCTGCTTTAAAACCCGGCCCTTGGCTCTCTGGGATTTGCTGCAGCTGCCAGGCTGCCAGCTTATCTGAGGGGATTACGGCCCAGAGTGGCCATCGATGCATGGCAGCTCTCCGGGAGCACAAAGCCCTTGGCTCGCAGCAGCCCGGGGAAGCTCGTGGGGTCAGCACGGCTCTGCGGGGCTGCCAGCTGAAATTGTGGTGGCCCTGGCTTTGCAAAACCATCCACGTCTCGTCCAGCCCCGCCAAGGGCCGCGTCTGCCGGCGACGGTGCTGTGGCTTTGTGGGCGCTGCGTCTATATTTAGGATGGATGGAGTTTTTATAGAGCCAGCAGCTGCCTGGGTGGGGTTTGCCCTGTGCATCTGCCGGTCCCGGGGGCTGTGCCACCGGAGCCCTGTTTGCTCAGCCCTGACTCACGCCCGGCGCGGGCGGCCTGAGTCACTGCCTGGAAATAGCGGAGGCGCTCGGTGGCCGGCGCTGCTGCCTGTAATTAGTCCGTCTACGGCTCCCAGCGCGTCGTGTGCCTGGCTCCGGCATGGGGTTGGGGCGGGCTGCATCGAGCTTTGCAGTGTCCCCAGCCCGTCCCAGTGTGCGGGCAGGGCAAGGAGCGAGCCTGCATCCCCATGCCTGCCATTAGCACGGGGTCCTGTGGGCTCTGGTGGCGGTGCGTGCTGGGACAGGCGCTGTGCCGACTGTTCTTCCCCGCAGGAGCGGCAGCGCCTGGAGACCATCCTGAACCTCTGTGCCGAGTACACCAAGACGGACGGCACTGAGCCGGGCGATGTGCAGCGGCTCCTGGCCGGCGACGCAGATGCTGGCCAGCGGGCGCCCAGGGGCGCCATGGCTCTGGGCCGTGCTGCCAAGGAGCTGCGGCAGAGGGAGAGCTTGGAGAGGTCGGATGAGGAGAACCTGAGGGAAGAGTGTAGCAGCACTGAGAGCACCCACCACGAGGTGAGTGGACTGCTGTGCCGCGCCGCGCCACGCTGTGCCGCACCGTGCCAACCTGCCCTCTCCACAGCACGAGGAGCTGGCCGGCCCCCGGGCCAAGGAGGCGCAGCGGCTGGAGGAGGAACGTGCCAGCATCCTCGGCCGCCTGGACCAGCTGAAGGGCCGTGTCAAGGAGCTGGAGCAGCAGCTGCAGGAGACATCACGAGAGGTTAGGGGACGGGGTACCCCACTGGGTCCCCCGCCGCTCCCTGCCCTTGCCAGCTGGATCCTGTGGGTGTTGAGCGGGATGCGGCTGGGGCAGCCGTCCTGACACAGCCATGCCCGTCCAGGCGGAGATGGAGCGGGCGCTGCTGCAGGGTGAGCGGGAGTCGGAGGCGGCGCGGCTGCGGCAGGAGCAGGAGGTGGTGCAGCAGCTGCAGGAGAAGCTCTCCAGCCTGGACGCCAGCATCCGGAAGGAGCGGGACAAGGTGAGCCCCAGGGCAGGGCTCCCCGGCACAGGCTGCGCCGTGGCCACCCCGGTGCTTGCAGCCGGTGCTGGCGCCCCGTGCTGCGGCGTTCCCCTGGGGGCGCGTTCTCCTGTCCCCAGGCTCTGCGGAGGCATCGAGGAGCATCCCCTTTGGGTTTGCGTCGTGGGGGGGTCTGTCTGTCCGTCCGTCTGCCTGGGACTGTTCCCACGGCCCTGCCAAGGAGCACGGGGCTGATGCTTGGGGTGGGTTTCGGTCGTTGTCCGTTGCGCCGGCAGGGTCTTGCAGCGAGGCTCTGTGGTGCGGGTCTCTCCTGTATGGCTGCCTTCCCGTATGGCACCCCCCCGGGGCGGGGGGGCCTCAGTGCTCCCTGCCCTTGCTGGGGGGCTGTGTCTTGTGGCAAGTCCCCCACTCTGCTGCCTGTCGGGTCATCTTCACGCGTGATGGCGGCTGCCACTGTAGTGTTCAGCTTGCTGGAGGTGGCCAGGAAATTGCTGCGGGTGTTTCATTTGGCTCAGTGGCTGAGGAGGGGGGTCCCGGCCCCTTTCCCCTGGAGTCGTCTCTGGTGCAGTTGCTGCCGTGATCTGCCAGCCGCGCCCGAAGGCACCCGTACCGCTGCGTGCGTGGCACGTTCGTCCCGGCTGCTGGTTGCCAGCCATCCCACAGCCTTGTGGGCAGCATGGCACAGCCCTGGGCAAGCTGCTCCACGGCGGGAGAGCCACTGGGACCTGGCTCCCCGCTGCCCGAGGCCGGCATCCCCGTGCAGCCTATGCCTGGGTCCCGCCGGCAGCTCTGTGCGTCCCTGGGGGTCTGGCTGGCCCCATGGCTGGAGGTGCTCGGGCTGTTTGGTTGCCTGTGGCCAGGCAGAGCTGCCGTCTGCGCCTGCCAGCCGTGCCCCCGTGGCATTTGGGGTTTTTGTTCTGATTTTGGTCTTCAGTCCTTTGCAGGCATCTTCTCTAGCCAGGGGCAGCCTCATGCAGAGCCAGGAGAGGAGCACAGGGAAATCCCCCTCCCAACCTCTCTGCTGACCTAACCACCTGCTTTCCTAACCAGCCAGCACTAATTGCACTAACGGTGCCTGCGCTGAAGTCTGCCGTCACCTCTGACATCTCTGCATGCCCGGGAGCCCCCTGGGCACCCTGCAGCCCCTGTCCCGGGGCACCCACCTGTGCCAGCCCTGTCTCCCCCCCGGCGCGTCCCCCCCGCGTCCCTTTGCATGGATCCCCTGTCTCCGCGCTGCCACGGCATGGAGCAGGGTTTCTTGCAGCGTGTGTTTCCCAACGCCTACCCCCCGTATGGGTATGCCAGACCTGCGGGACGTGGTCCCCTATGCCAGCCCTGTGTCGCCGGCCTCTGTCGTGCTGCCCCTGCGGCTGTGGGAGGGAGGGTTGGGGATGCTTCCCCCTCCTCCTGGGGCCAGGAGCAAGTGTCTGCTCTGCCGCTAACTCGGCGCAGCCTGAGCAGCTCCAGCAGCAGGGTTGGACCTCAGTCTCCCCTTTTTGCTGCCGTCCCGCAGGCAGCCCTCTCCCTCCGATGGAGAGGGGTGGTCCTTGGTCCCTCAGCCTGCGTGCAGGACCTGCTGTGCTTAACTGGCAGCATCCCATATGGTGAGCGTCAATTAACAAAGGTAGTTAGCGGTTGTTCAGAAGGTGTGCGTGGTGCAGCCATTTGCAGGATTGGGATGACTTTCTCCATGCTGTGAGCATCGATCCTTTTGCTGCCCGTAAGCGGGCTTTGGGCGTGGAAACGCGAGGCTGAGGTCCAGGGCTGGCCGTAACCCCTCTAACACCGCCCGGCCTGGGTCCCCATGGCTGTTGCTCTCTCGACCCCTCCGTAGATGCCGTGATGCTCCTCCCCGCGAGCCCCCTCTTTCTCCAGCTGAGCCCCTCTCTAACTCTGCAGCTTCTGCATGGCGCGGATTTGAGAAGTGTGTTTTCTCTCTTTTTTTTTTTCCTTTTTCTTTTTTTTTTTTTTTTTTTGTTTTGTCTCATTCTCCCCCAATTCAGGAAAGGGCAAAGGTTGATGCTGAAAGGAAGGAGCTAGAGCAACTCCGGGCGCTTTACCATGAGTCGAAGAGCCACCTTGATAAGTGCCCCGAGTCAATGCGGGAGCAGTTGCGGGAGCAGATGCGAAGGGTCAGTGTCTCCCCCCTACCCCTCCCGGACCATGGCCCACCTCCCTCCGCTCCAGCTTAGGCCAGCTCTTCCCCGCCAGCCGGGGCCGCACTGGGAGCGTCGCACCCGGGCTGGAGGCGGCTGGCGCCGGGCACCGCCGTCCTGGTAAGCTTGCCGCTCGCCCGGGCCGGGGGCGTGGTGCTGGCTCGGCAGAGCGCGGGGCTGCCCCCCACCGCGGAGCCGCCGTGCTCCTCTGGACCGGGCAGGGCGCGAGCATGGATCGTGCCCCGCAGAGGAGGGCAGGCTGGGGAGCCTTGGGGACCGCTGGGTCCTCCCGTGTCCGGTTCCAGCTATTTCCTGTGAGCGTTTATTTACACGGTGCCGTCAGTTTATGTTACCGCCGGTCCACAGCGTTTTTTTCCCCTTATCTGGTATTTTCTGGTAGTGGCCGACCTTCCCCAGTCCGTGGCTGGCGCCTGCCCGGCCCTCAGCGTGCAGAGAAACCCGCCTTGCTGCAGCCTGCTCGGGGCAGGCACCCCCGTGTTGGATGCGGGTCCTGGCGTGCAGTGGCCAGGGAGAGCGATGGGGCGGTCCCAGTGCGTGGGAGCCCTCGGTAGCCACCACGCTGGTGGTGCCACGCCATGCCACAAGAGCAGCAGCTGGCCTGCACCCATAGCAGGGTGAAACGCGTCCCCACAGCGAGCGAGGTGCAATTGCCGCCGGTGTGGCACTGGCAGACCCTGAGCTGAGCGCTACCGTGGGCTTGAAGGCTGGGAGGGCGTGCGGTGCTCGTCCGTGGGGGCTCTGCCGCCCGTCAGCTCGGTGACATGGGACCACCTGTGATGGTTACACCAGTGCATGGTGTTTTACAGCCCAGCAGGGCACAGCGCCGGCCCGGACGTGGTTCAATGGGGGCAGCTAGTCTACGAGGGCTGGGTGAAGCCCCCGGCCACAGCAAGCTTCTCATCTCGTGGGGGCGATGGCTCTGACCTGGCCGGTGCCCGGTGCCTCCATCGCCTTCTCCAGCCGGGCAGGGGTTGCCGGTGTTGCCCGCATTGCTGGTGCTGAGCAGGAGGGAAAGCTGCCTGCCTGTGCACACAGGGCACTGGGGACAGGCTTTGCCACGGGTTCCCGTTCCTGGCCAGCACCAGCAGGACACAGGAGCACAGCAGGGGGTTTCGCTGTGGGAGACCTGCCTGTGGGATACGGAGGTACCTGTCCAGAGGGAGTGATCCGCCATGCCCTTGTGTGTGTCCAAAGGAGGCGGAGGTGCTGGAGACAGAGGCCAAGCTGTTTGAGGACCTGGAGTTCCAGCAGCTGGAGCGGGAGAGCCGCCTCGAGGAGGAGCGCGAGGCACGGGGCCAGCAGCTCCTGCAGAGCCGGGCCGAGTGCC
Organism: Nipponia nippon; assembly: GCF_047370975.1. Taxonomy (NCBI): domain Eukaryota; kingdom Metazoa; phylum Chordata; class Aves; order Pelecaniformes; family Threskiornithidae; genus Nipponia; species Nipponia nippon. The sequence goes on from NW_028262362.1 coordinate 1,230,753, forward strand.
ACCGCAGCATCGCCCGCAGGAAGGTAGGGGTGGAGGGGGGTGGCAGATCCGGCACGGCCGGGCTGCACCCCGCGGCCCCGGCTGAGCCCCACGGCTTGCCGGCGGCCAGCTCATCCCCACTACCCGCTCCCCAGGAGCGAGTGGCCGCCCTGGATGCCCAGGCTGCCCAGATCCAGCTGCAGAGCGCCCAGGAGGCCGAGCGCCTGGCCAGGGAGAGAAACGGCATCCTGCAGCTCCTGCAGAAGGTAATGCAGCAATCAGGGGGTCAGCATGCCCTCCCCGACCCTGGGGGTGCCCGAGGCAGGGGACAAGATCGCGCGCCGGCTCTTGCCAAGGTGCTGACAGTCGGGGCGAGCTTGTGGGGGAGTGGCCACGGGGTGCCAGTAACCGTCAGCTGCCTCTGCCTTCGCTGTTGCCCCACGCTCAGGAGAAGGAGAAGCTCGTGTCTCTGGAGAGGCGATACCAGCTCGTCACAGGCGGCAGGAGCTTCCCCAAAATGTCCTCAGCTCTCAGAGAGGTAAGTGGGGAGAGGAGGGTACAGCCCCTAGGGCTGCTCTCCTGCCACCCCAAGCTGCTGTCGCCAGTGGAGACGAGCCTGGTGCACCTCAAGCTCTGCGTTGCAGCAGCTCCTGTGCTCCCAAGCGCCTTCTGGCCGGAGCCAGGTGCTCCTGGCTGCTCAGAGCCTCTCCCATGGGCTGCAGAGACCATCGCCACGTTGGGAGGGAGGGAGGGAGGGAAATGCAACAGAGCTGGGCTTGGGAGCAGCAGCGTCTCCCCTGCCAGGCTGCTCGGGTGCTGCGGGAGCCCCGGAGCAGTCCGGGCTTTTAGCAGGCGGCTTGGCAAGGGCTATGAGTGCCCACGAGGGAAGGGCTTGGCATGGCTGCGGAGCACCCGGGGCAGGCACCGCCTGGGGTCCCGTCCTTGCCAGAGAGCAAGCGTGGGGCTGTCTTGGCGCTGGTACAGGAGACTCCTTCCAGTTCATGTCCGAAGGCTTTTAGGTGACAGCGGGTCGCCCCGTTGCCCTGCTTGTGGCTCTGAACAGGGAGCCAGAACCACAATGCCCCTGGGGACTTCAGTGCCACCCGACCCGCTGCTGGGGAGAGGGGCAGGATGGCAGAGTCCCCTTGCTCCTACCTGCAGTGGGGCTCCTGCTGCTGCCACCTTGCTGCCTGTGCCCGCCTCGCCTATGTGATCTTTACCGTCCAACAGGAGACCCTCCGTATCTCAGAGCCTTATGAGCTGTTGGAGGGAACTAAGTCCCTGAGCCCCCTGCCAGCAGCAGCTGCCTCCTTAGCTTCTCCTGCCGCCCGCTCCTACCCCAAGGCACAAGAGGTAACGGGACTAACTGCACGCGCTTGCTCGCTTGCCCCCTCCTTGGCCAGGCCACCGCCAGACCCTTTACGCAGACTAATGTCACCTTCGGGCAGCAGAGCATCCCCGCAGCAGCACGCCGAGGTGGCACAGCTGGGGCATTTCTCATTTAGCTCTCCAGCAGCTCTGCTCATTAACACTCAGACCCCGATTTCAGGTGCTCTCCTGAGCCTGCTGGGCGTCCTGGCTCCCACTGCCGCCCTCAGTTTTAACCCTGGCATGGCGCCGTGTGCCACAGGCATCCCTCCGCTTCCCCCTTGCCCGCTGCTCACCCGCTGGCTGGGCGCCTACTGACAGCATCCTTTAGGGTCCTGCTAGCCTGGCCCCCCCCAGAAAAGAGCAGATCCCCAGCTTTAACATGTTTGGTTCAGGAAGGGTGAGGAAGTGGATTTTTAAGCTGGCTCGGAGCAGCTAGAGCTGCCTCGTCCAGTGCTGTCACACTGGGGAGAGCTGGTGACTGGGGACCCCGGGGGACCCTGAGATCTGGGTGACGGGAACAGCTGAAGGTGCCTGGGGCCTTGGCAGGGCAGGCTGCAGCCCCCTGTCCCCAGCCTGCAGCCAGCGAAGCTGCACCTAAGGCAGGAGCGAGGCAGCGTGCTGGGACACGCAGCCCAGCTCGGGCACCCCGCTCCCCGCACGGTGCTGTGCACCGAGGCAGCCGCAGGCAGGGAGGGCAGCGAGGCAGGGAAGGGCTGGGCAGGCGGCGGTGGGGCACACGGGCGTGGGGAGATTTGCTCCCGCTTTGCAGTTGGCGCCATGATGCCAGCGCATGGGTCTAACTCTCCTCCTTCTCCTCCGCCGTGGATTTCTAGGAGTACATGAGGCTGTCTGACGTTTTCAGGTTCTGCAGCAGTGCGCACGGCCCCAGCCTGGACACTAAAGCTTCTGCTGCTGCCCCTGCTGCCGCTCAGCGCTCTTTCTTGCTTGCTGTACCTCCCGCAGTCGACGAGGTACCCGCTCCAGAGCATGCTCGGGTTTGCTCCCTTGGGTTGCCCGCCACATCCCGGGCAGCGAGGATGCTGCAGACCGCGTGGCTTCCCAGCGTGCCCTGGTGCTCAGAGCGCACCTCTCTCTTGGGCTGGGCGACTTGTCTGGCTGCAGCTGAGCAGGGAGCAGAGGCTGGAGCCCGAGAGCGCTTCTCGCCTGCTCCGGACAGGCTTTGCCCTCTGGGGTGGCAGCAGCAGAGCTGGGGAGCAGAGTGGGTGGCCAGCTGGGTGGGAGGGTGGCCCTTTGCCTGTTGGACCCAGTCCTGGCCACCAGTCCCAGGCAAGGAGGACGCAGAGCAGGCGAGGACCTGACCCGGTGGGCTGGCGTGGCAGGGAGCACCAGCTGCCCTTCCTCCTGGGGATGTGGCACCCTCTTTTGGGGGCTGGAGCTGCCTGCTCGTTCCCCTGTGCCTGCTTGCCCGTGCTCTGAGCCTCTTCTCCCGGTTTAATCTGCTTCTCTCCGCCCAGTACGTGACCGTTGAGCAGCTCTCGGGCATCCTGGGTGGCCTCCGCACCCCTGCTGCTTCCCCACTGGGCTGTGCCCCTCCAGCTCCTTCATCCTCGGGCTGTGCTGCTCCTCCTCCTCCTCTTCCGTCTCTCTCTTCTCCCTCCGTCTCTGCAGAGGTTCGTGCCCCGTTTCCCTCCCTCTGCCCCCGTGCTCTCACTGGGAGCTGGTGGGGATGCATGGGAAGGGGTGAGCTGTGGATGAGGCCGAGCTGCAGCCCGGCCGGGCTCTTGCCAGCCTGCGCACCCCTCGCTGCCCTGCCCGCTGCTTCGCTGCCTGCCTGGCGGCCTGCCCAGCCCGCAGCGCAGGGCAGGGGGTCTCCGTGCCCTCTTGATGTTTGCATTGGTTCTTGCCAGCCCCGTGAGCAGCAAGGGGGTCCCGGAGCTGCCGGGACTCAGCCCGGGAGTGCGTGGGGGTCCCCCGGGGTCTGCAGGTCCCATTCTGGGGGGGCGGTGCAGGCACAGGCAGGGATGCTCCGACCTCTCTATCTCCGTGCCTCTGTCCCCCTCGCTGCATTTCACCCTCCCTCCTTTCTCATGCGATGTCTCTCTCCAGATGGAGCAGCAGCTGCCGGGGGGCCACATGTGGCTCCCGGCTCTTGATTTAGAGAAGTGGTACCAGGAGGTCATGGCTGGCTTTGAGACCTCCTCCTCCTCTGTCTCTCCTCCTTCTTCCCCTCCTCCGCTTCCAGCTAAAGCTCACTCCTCTCACAAGCCTCTCCAGGTAATCCTGGCTCCCTGCCGCTGGGGCTCAGTCTTTGGGGCTGCCGGCCGCAGCGGGAGCGGGGCAGCGCGGGGACGTTCCTGCCGGCTCTGCGCCCTGGGTGCTGCCAGGCACCCAGCTGCTGTGCTACAGCGGGCAGGGGCAGAGCTGACCCGCAGCGGGCAGCATGCCTGGGGCAGGCAGCCGCTGCTTCCTCTTGCCTGTACTGCTGCCAAGATGGCACCTACACAGGGGCAGGGTCTGGGGAGGGGACGCTCAGCCCCGCCAACAGCTGAGCCATCCGTCCGGGGGGCTTTTGCAGCCCCCCTGTGCCCCTCTCACCTCCGTGTCTCTGTGCCCAGGTCTATCGTGCCAAAACGGAGGGTGACGCTGGTGCCCTCGCCCCTCGGATGAAGAGCGGGACCCCCTCGTCCTCGCAGCTCAACCTCGCTGTGCTGGGGCGCAGCCCCTCACCCAAGGTACGGCTGCCGGGGGGAGCTGGGCGTCGCGCGTCCTCGGACGCCCCGGCCGCGGGTCCTGTGCGCCCAGTGCCAGCCCCCATCCCCGCAGCTGACTGCCTGCTGTCCTGCCCAGGGCCCCCCAAGCCCGGCGGGCAGCCTGCCCCGCAACCTGGCAGCCACACTGCAGGACATCGAGACCAAGCGCCAGCTGGCCCTGCAGCAGAAGGGTAAGCTCCGGCTCCGCATCCCGGCTCTGCGGTGCGGCAGGACATTGGGAGACGCTTCCCCCGCTGCCGCTCGGGCGGTGGAGAAGGGAGCCCGGCCAAGGGTGGCAGCGGCAGTGCTCCGGCGGGACGCGGTCTCTCTCTCACGGTCTCTCGCTTTTCCCCCCCTCTCCCTCCCGACCCCTCCGCCCGACGGCGTGTCTCCAGCCGAGCCACTCCCAGCAGAGCCCTTGCAGCCGGGTGATCTACCAGGTAGAGACGTGGGGCAGCTTGGACTGCCTAGAGCAGCCCAGAGGCAGCAGCATGGCTGTTTGCTGGCACCTTCTGCCATCCGTAGGAGGGGCATGACCAGCCCAGGACCCCGGGTGCCTCTCGACATCCGCTTAGGGACGACCCTGTGCATCCCTAAGCTGCTAATGCTTTGCCCAGCCCGCTCCTGCCAGCCTGGCGCATGTGTTCCCCTTGGCTGCCCGGGCCCCCCCTCCTGCCCGGACGGGGGCTGCTTGCCGTGCTCACCAGGGAGTTGTGACAGCGGCTCCCACCTCTGCACCCACCGTCCCTCCCCGCCTCCAGCAGCACCTGCGGTGTCTTCTGCCCGCGCTGTCCCCTCACCCACCGCGGTGCGGCTCTGAGCGCGGTGCGCTCAGTCGTCGTCTTCTTCCCGCGGCGCAGGTCAGCAGGTGATTGAGGAGCAGAAGCGGCGGCTGGCGGAGCTGAAGCAGAAAGCGGCCGCAGAGGCTCAGTCCCAGTGGGAAGCCCTGCACGGGCAGCCCCCCTTCCCCGCTGCCTTTCCCCCGCTTGTGCATCACTCCATCCTTCACCACCACCGTCCCCATGGCGTCGGGCCCCGGGCCGAGGAGCTGGACCATGCATATGACACCCTCAGCCTGGAGAGCTCAGACAGCATGGAGACCAGCATCTCTACCGGCAACAACTCTGCCTGCTCGCCCGACAACATCTCCAGGTAACCCTGGGGCCAGCTCCCGCGGCCAGCGGCACAGTCCACGCTGCTGGCCACGCCGCGGGCTCGAGGTCCTTCCTGCTGGCGTGGCAGCTGCGGCTGTCTTGCAGTGCCAGCGGGATGGAAGCAGGGAAGATCGAGGAGATGGAGAAGATGCTGAAGGAGGCGCACGCAGAGAAGTCGCGGCTGATGGAGTCCCGGGTGAGTGGGGGCACCAGCGCCGCGGCCAGCTGAGTCACGGGTCCGCAGTTCCCGGGGCTGAGCGCCTGCGCGTGCCGGCAGGAGCGGGAGATGGAGCTGCGGCGGCAGGCGCTGGAGGATGAGCGCCGGCGCCGGGAGCAGCTGGAACGCCGGCTGCAGGATGAGACGGCACGGCGGCAGAAGCTGGTGGAGAAGGAGGTCAAGCTGCGGGAGAAGCACTTCTCGCAGGTGCGGGGCGGGCTGCTCCCTCCGGCGCGGGGTCCCCTCTCCCAGCCCAGCTAGCGAGGCAGACCCAGCTCTCCGCCAGCGTCGCGGGGTCTTGACGGGGAGATGCAGCTCTTGCCACCAGTGCCGGGCTTTGCAGGGCTGCGTTGCTTTTCCAGGCTCGTCCCCTGACGCGGTACCTCCCCATCCGCAAGGAGGATTTTGACCTGCGGCTGCACATCGAGTCCTCGGGCCACAGCGTGGACACCTGCTACCACGTCATCCTGACGGAGAAGATGTGCAAGGGCTACCTGGTCAAGATGGGCGGCAAGATCAAGTCTTGGAAGAAGCGCTGGTTCGTCTTCGACCGCATGAAGCGCACCCTCTCCTACTACGTGGGTGAGTCCCTGCGCTGCCCCGCGCCATTGCCCCCTCCCCGTGCCACGGCCTGCAGCGGTCAACACCGGTTCCTTCTCTCGGGCAGATAAACACGAGACAAAGCTGAAGGGCGTCATCTACTTCCAAGCCATTGAAGAGGTTTACTACGACCACCTCCGCAGCGCGGCAAAGGTGAGAGCCGGGCACCGCCGCTGCCCTGGTGTCCGCTGGGACCCCCCCAGCGTTGCTGCGCCCTCCCGTCACCCGCCGCCACGCGGGCAGGAGGCAGCTTGTGCCGGGGACGCTCCCGGAGCGGTCCAGCTCCTCGGGCTGCCGAGGACGGGGCCCCGGTGCTGAGCTTCGCGGGGGCGAAGGGGGCAGAGCGCTGACCCTGCCCTCCTCTCCTCCCCAGAGCCCCAACCCCGCCCTCACCTTCTGCGTCAAGACCCACGACCGCCTCTACTACATGGTGGCACCCTCGGCCGAGGCCATGCGCATCTGGATGGACGTCATCGTCACCGGGGCGGAGGGCTACACCCAGTTCATGAACTGAGGGTGCTGCGCACCCCAGAGCCGCCAGCTCGACAGACTCCTGAGCAGCCCCAGCGGAGAGGCGCTCCCGGGGCCCTGCTGCGCCCAGGGCCGCGCACCCCACGGCGGCGGAGCCGTGCTGGGCGGCACCGGCGTGGCCTGCTCCGCCAAGGGAATAACGGCCTTTGGGTTGTTGTTGCTGTTGGTTTTTTTAGGTTTTTTTTTTGGTTTTTTTTTTTTTACACGTTGACTTTTTAAAAACGAAATTTACTGGAAATGTATCAAAGTGCTGAAATGTAAAAAGTTGCCAAAGACCTGCCGGTGCCCAGAGCTTGCTGCCCCGGGGCGGGGGGGCGGGGGGGGGTCAGACCCCTGCGGTTACGGTGGGGGCGGGGCTCGAGGCAGGGGCGGAGGCAGGGAAGGGGCGGAGCAAGGGCAGAGGCGGGGCCGGGGCCCGAGGCAGGGGCGGGGCTCAAGGAAGGGGTGGAGCAGGAGCAGAGGCGGGGCCGGGGAAAGGGAGGAGCAGGGCTCGAGGCAGAGGCGTGGCCAGAGAAGGGGCGTGGCCCCGGGCAAAGGCGGGGCCAGGGAAGGGGCAGAGCGGGGACGGAGGTGGGACCGGGGCAGAGGCGGGGCCAAGGGTCGGGACAGAGGCGGGGCCGGAGAAGGGGCGGAGCGGGGCTCGAGGCAGGGGCGTGGCCAGAGAAGGGGCAGGGCCGTGGCAGAGGCGGGACCGGGGAAGGGGCAGAGGCGGGGCCAGGGCCGGGGCAGAGGCGGGGCTGGAGAAGGGGCGGAGCAGAGCTCGAGGCAGGGGCGGAGCCGGGGAAGGGGCGGAGTGGGGGGGGCCAGGGAAGGGGCGGAGCGGGGCTCGAGGCAGAGGCGTGGCCAGAGAAGGGGCAGAGGCAGGGCCAGGGCAGGGGTGGAGGTGGGGCGGGGCTCGAACAGAGGCGTGGCCAGGGAAGGGGCGGGGCTGGGGCTCGAGGCAGAGGCGTGGCCAGAGAAGGGGCGGGGCCGGGGCAGAGGCAGAGTGGGGGTGATGTCCTGCAGGACATCATTAATTGTCCAGTTAGCAGGACTCGTCACCACGTCTGCCTCGGGAAAGGCCTCTGGGAGGGAGCTGAGCGAGGTGGTGGTGTTTGTGCCCGTAACGAGCTGCGGAAAACCGACGGCTCTCGCCTTGGAGGAGAGCTGACAGGCTGGTAGCCGGGGACATCCTGGTGCCAGAGACTGGACTGCGGCCAGAGCTGCTAAAAACCGCAGAAACCGGGTGAGAGGTAAATGCAGCGAGGGGAGACTGCAACCACCAACGGAATTCAGGACCAAAAGGACTTGCCTCCCCCCCCCCACCCCTGAAAGGAGGATGCGTACTAATTTGCATAGCCGGCGAGGCTAATTTTAATATAGTAACCCAGTCCCGTGTGAACTATTACTCACTAACCAAGTGTGGCTTTAGGCATGTTTATACACTCGTGTATCCTGATAACTGCGGTGTGGCGGTGGGTGACGCCGTGCTTGGGCTGTGGCCTTTCCACCGCGCACCTGCGCACAATAAAGCGGCGGCGGCTCTGGCCGGGGCGCTGCCGTTCGTCTGCGGGGTTTGCGCCATTGAGAGCGGTGGGGCGGGGCCGGGAACGGAGGCGGGGCGGGGGCGGGGGCGGGGCCGGGAAGGGGCGGGACCGGGGCCAGGACAGGGGCGGGACCCGAGGCGGGGCGGGATAAGGGAAGGGGACGGGGCCAGGGCGGGGCCGGAGGCGGGGCGGGGCCGGGACCGGGGCGGGGGCAGAGGCGGGATGGGGCCGGACAAGGGGCGGGGCCGGGGTCAGGAGGGGGCGGGATCAGAGGCGGGGCAGGATGAGGGGCGGGGCCAGGGCAGGGGCGGGACCGGAGGCGGGGCGGGATGGGAGGCACCTCCCATCCGCCAGGGAGCGCGCGCGCGCCCGCCTATCGGTCTATTGCCATGCGGGTGTGCGCGCATGCGCTTATATGACGCCACCAGGCACGCCCCTCCCGCCCCTGGCAGGGGCGGGGCCCGGTGCGGGGGCGGGGCCGGGGCCGGGCTAGGGGCGGGGCCGGGCAAGGGGTGGGACCAGACAGGGGTGGAGCGGGGCTCGAGGCAGAGGCCGGGCCGGGGAAGGGGCGGGGTGGGGCCCGAGGCAGAGGCGGTGCCGGGGTCAGAGGTGCGGCCCAGGGCAGGGGCGGGGTGAGGGGCAGAAACGTGGTGGGGCCCGGTGCAGGGGCGGGGCCCGCGTGAGGAGCGGGGCCAGGTCCCGGGGCAGAGGCGGAGCCCCAGGAAGGGGCGGGGCGGGGGCGGGGAAGAGGCGGGGCCAGGGAGTGGGATGCGTGGATGGGCGGGGCTTGGGGCGGGGCCTGGTGGCGGCGAGGCGCCTCTCAGCCGCCAGGGGGCGCTCGCGCGCCATGGGCCGCACGTGGCTCTGTTGCCGTGCGGTTGCGCGCGCACGCGTACGTATGACGCCACCACGCACGGCCCTCCCGCCCCCTCGCTTCGCCCCGCCCCGGCTCTCCCCGACCAATGAGACCGAAGCTCCCGTCGTGCCCGCTTCCGGTTTCCCCCGACGTGGCCCAATGGGAGCGCACGGCCGCCAGGATTGGCGCGCGGGGGGCCCGGCGCTGGCGGCCGCGCCAATGAGCTCGCGCCGCGTCCGGGCCGGGGGTTGCGCGAGCCGCCGGGGCCGCCGCGCCGCAGCAGCAGCAGCAGCAACGGCACCGTTCTGCCGGCGGGACGGGGCGGCGGCGGCGAGGATGGCGCGGGTGCCCGGCTGGGCGTTGGCCTGGCTGCTCCTCCTCTCCTGCCGCCTGCCCGGCGCGGGTACGTGCGGCTGCGGGGCCGCCGGCGGGTGGCGGCGGCGGCGGCGGGGGCTCCCGGCGGGGCGGCCGGGCCCTCTCCCGCCCGGGCCGGGGTGCTGGCGGCGCTCTGGGGGAAGGCGCGGGGTGGCGAGCGGCCGGCGCTGCTCCGCGGTGCTTCGGCGCCTCCCGCCGGGCTGCCTTCTCCGGTCCCAGGCCGCTCGGGGCCGGGAAGGACCGCGGTCTCCGGCCGGGCGGGTTCTTACCGGGGGTTTTCCCGTTTCCTCCCGTGCTACAGAGCCCGTGGCGGTGATGTCGGTGGACGTGGGCAGCGAATCGATGAAGATCGCCATCGTGAAACCCGGGGTGCCGATGGAGATCGTCTTAAACAAGTAAGCGGCCGTTCCTCGAGCCCGCGCCGGCGGCGAAGCCGTAACGTGGGGGGCTCCTGACTGCTTTGTTGGGGCTTGAGACCATTGCGATTGCCCCGAGGAGGACGTACGGTCAGGAACGGCCTCGTTTTCTGGGAGTCTGGGCTGAGAGGTGGTAATACGTGGAATTTTTCACCCGGCTCCCTGGTGCTTGGCGGTCGTTGACAGAACGAGGGAACCGTCTCGCTTTGCTGGAGAACGAGCAAGCCTTGTCGAAGCGCGAAGCAGCAGGCTCAAGAAAGCTGCTCGCGAGCCTTTCTTCTTTGCGGCAAGTCGTTTCGTCGTAGCCTTACGTTAGGCAACTGATGAGGTGTCGTGAGGCGTTGGGGAGCAGGTAGCGTGCAACGAGCTTCGTGAAGAGCTTTAAGCCCTTTTGTGGTTATCGTAGTAAAATACTCACCTTGGTGTGCCAACATATGAATGGGAGCAGAAACGACTCACCTCTCGTCAAGTTCTCTTGTGCTATGGGAAAAATAACAATCTGCCCACCGCAGCTTCGGCCGTGAATTTGAAAGACGTCTGTCTGTGTTTTGGTAAAGCATGTTATTTGCCCGTGTTGTGACAAACATCAGGAGTTATGAAAGCTCTGAAGGGAGGTGCTGCTATTGCAGCTCTTCAGATGAACAGAGGCTGGCCTTCCTCTCCGTAGGTGGTATCCGAGCACCTTCCCTTAGCCTTTCTGCAATGGAAACAACGCCCTTCCCCACCAGGGACTCTGTATTGAATGTTCACCTGTTTTGACTGCTTTATTCCTCTCTTTCTATGTAGGGAGTCACGAAGGAAAACGCCCGTGGCCGTTTCTTTGAAGGAGAACGAGCGTCTCTTCGGTGATAGCGCGCTAGGAATGGTAAGAGTTCTCATCGCGCCAACGGTGGTTCCTGTACGCAGGATATACGTTCCTGCTGCTGGGTCTTTCGTGATAAATGTCTGAGCTAGGAATTTTTATTTCTTGTCCTGTGCTTCTCATCTCCGTGGTGCGTTACTGGCTTTCTGTAGTGGTCTTGTGCTCCCAACTCCCATAACGAGAGCTGTTCGCTACATAGCTGGGGAGAGGTTCGTTTGACAACAGCAAAGCCAAAGAAATGCAGCTGGGTGATGTGCTTTTTCTTTCTGCAGTCCATAAGGACCCCCAAGGTGGCATTCAGATACTTTCAGGATCTGCTGGGTAAGCGTATCGATAACCCCCACGTGGCACTGTACCGGTCCCGATTCCCAGAGCACGAACTGGTGAAGGACGAGAAAAGGCAGACCGTTATCTTCAAGCTATCCCCGTAAGTGGCTGCTTTTGGGTTCCTCGTGGGTGGGACTTTGGCTACCAGGCTTCTATAGCTGGTTGTTGTTGCCGTAATTTTCTTTCCTATCTGTTTCTTGTAGAACGATGCAGTATTCTCCTGAGGAGATGCTGGGGATGGTCCTGAACTATTCACGTGGTCTGGCTGAGGAATTTGCAGGTTGGAAGGATTTAGCCATTTCTTACAGTATTTGTGTGTGTGCGTGTGTGTGTGTATTAGAGGATTTGAGCAGAGACTAAAGCTGTTTGAAAACCCACAGATTTTTAGAAACAGGATGTTGGGTCTCTTCAGGCGTAGGCTGTAAGCAAGACTTAACAGCTATCAGGTCATCGTTTGTTTCTAATGTGATGCAAGTTTGGGGTTTTAATCCTATTCCCGGGGGCAGGCACCCCAGATGCCACCCCACCTTGCAGTGAAGAAGTCTTACTGGCAATCTCTGGAGAAAGAGTAAAGTGTTTTCTGGCTCGTACGTGTGACTGGAGCGAGGGGCACGTTGGTAGATAACTGCAGGGGAAGATGGAAGCGGCTCCGTTGAAGTCTGTGTTGTAACTGGTCTGGACGGAGACTTGCTGCTGGAGCTGAGCTACAATTGGCAAAAACTGCCCTCTGTTGTGAAACTTGCTGGCAGATAAGAGCCTGCGGGGCATTTGCTGTGCTGTGTTGCTAGTGAAATACCACAGTAATGAAAACTGGGTGAGTTTCGTTGGTGTGTTTGACTTGCATCCTCACTAGGAGGATGTGCGTTGTTTGGTTAGTAATGCTAAAGCCAATCCAAAGACTTCTTATTCTGGAGAGTGAACATAATCCAGTCATGAAGTAAGTCTCTGTGAAGATAACATTTGTTCAAATCTAAGGCATCCCAGAGCATTTGAGAGTATCCTAACACGTGAGAGAGAGATCAGTAGACATGTGCCTTTGTGAGAATCTGCAAAGCGTGCCTGGTTTCAACAGGACACAGATTCATCCCTAAGGATCCTGGCTACTGGTGCTGCTTCGGGATTGCGTTCTGTACGAGTCTTACCTTGGATTCTCTGGCTCTGCTGCCGTCACCCCGTTATAATGAGTCTTTGCGTGTGGCTACGCTGATAGGAAAACATTTTCCCTGCAACTTTTTCAGAGCAGCCCATCAAGGATGCAGTGATCACTGTTCCTGCCTACTTCAACCAGGCAGAGAGGAGAGCAGTTCTGCACGCCGCTCGCATGGCCGACTTGAAGGTGCTGCAGCTGATCAACGACAACACTGCTGTAGCGTTGAACTATGGAGTTTTTAGGAGGAAAGACATCAATGCCACCGCGCAGGTAGGTGCGGTTGGGGGATGCGGAGAGTCCTGTGCGAGTGCCTGCATGTGGGGGAGCAAGTGCTGCAGATAAAATCAAAAGGACTTACCTGTGAGAAGGCGGACTCCATTAGTCAACCAGTCTCCTCTGTTTCGATGCGGTTATCAACAAGGGGAAGAGACGAAACCCTGTGTGAATATGTGGTGAAGCCTGAAAGCTTCTGGAGTGAGGGCAGGTGGCTGGGAGTTCCCATTTTGTAAACCTGTGTGTTTGTTCCTTGCCCGTCAACCACGGGGGGAGTAACGTTAGTGGTTTTCTAAGGTATTGGAAGACTGACTCTGAAATACGTGTTTTTCCTGAGGTTGAAGAAACTTTTAAAGAGCAAAGCATTGTTTTCTGATCTACAAAATGGATGCAAAAAGTTTTCTTGTCCGCTTGTGTCAAGCACGACCTTGAACATCTCCTGTGGTTGATCAAAGTACAAGTCCTGTCGTTGCGGTATAAAGCCAGGCTAGGGAGCGAATAGTCTTGGCCTGTATCGAGCTCGGACAGCAGTGGGTTCTTTCCTTATTTGTGGGGGATATCCAGGCGTTTCTGCTTCACCGTCCCAGCTTCTCTTTTCAGAATATCATGTTTTACGACATGGGAGCAGGAAGCACCGTTTGTACTATTGTTACGTATCAGACAGTGAAAACTAAGGACTCGGGAACCCAACCTCAATTGCAGATCCAGGGCATTGGGTAAGAATTCAACACGAGTTGCACAAAACCCACAGGTCTCGGGAAAGAAACCATTTGTTTTACAGTCTCTTCTAAATGTGGAATTTTGCAGTGAGGCTTCAGCCCAGTAATTTGGATGGCAGAGTGGGGCAGACATTTGGAGCGAGAAGGCTCCAGTTAGTAATAATTCTGGTGTCGCTGTCTTGTGCAGAAGGTAACTGAGAATGTCCAGGAGGCAAACCAGTATACTTAATTTGCTTCAGGCTTGCCTTTTTTTTTTTTTTTTTTTTACAGCCTCAAGCCATTTTAGAGTAATTCTATTTCCTATAAGCTTACAGAAGTAGAGCGTGTCAGTTTGAAAAAGCAGAATATCCTTCTAGAGAGGATTGAAAATGCAGTGCGTTTGCCAAATAAGGAGGGGGGTGCTGTGAATCGCCGGCCCAGCAATTTCAACTCCAAAACATTTATACTGCAGTTTCCAAGAAAATACCTGGGACCTGAGAGAGTTATCCTTTGGCTTCTCAGCTGTTTGACGTGCTTGGCAATAAGGCCTTTACCGTAAACATAATGAAGCTTCCTGCTCAAAGGCTATTGTGGTGGTGAATCTTTCTTTGCTTTGGCTCTTTATAATGTGTTATTTTTGAAACAACCGCTGTTCTTTCACAGTCATTCACAGCTGATAGTACTGCAGCTACTTTTGACCGCTTGCTGCTCTGCATATTTGTGAAATAACAGATGAAGTCTGTTTGTATTTCAGCTCCGTTTAAGTTGTTACATCTCCGTTTGTTCTTTTGCTCAGGTTTGACCGTACTCTTGGAGGTTTAGAGATGGAGCTTCGTCTCCGGGACTATTTGGCGAAACTCTTTAACGAGCAGCACCCTTCAAAAGACGTCCGAAAGAATCCCCGGGCCATGGGCAAACTACTGAAGGAGGCCAACCGCCTGAAAACTGTTCTGAGCGCGAATGCTGACCACATGGCACAGGTCTGACCTTCTGTCACAGGGTTTCTGGCTTTTTCAGGACTGCGGGCGGGGTGGGTTAAGGACAGGGGCGTAGGAACGCTGTCCCTCCGCAGCGTCGGTGTGCTGAAGAGCATCGCTCCCGGTGTTCCGGGGGGGGGGGGGGTGGCAGCACTGGTGGTGCCTCTCATCTTGTGCCCATTTAGTACCCCGGTGATTAAATGAGTGGAGCGGATGAGAGTTAGTCATGTGAAGTGTAGTAAACTTTCACTGAGAGAAGCTGTCTGTTACATCCACGTTCCATCCTCTCGTCACTTTAGCGATGGCAGGATTCGGGTGAGTGGGGTCAGGTCCTAGGTGCATTAAGAAAGCTGGAACATTTTGCACGCTGGGCAAGTCGGGTAAAGATTTTGCTTGGAGAACGCTCCATGCGTAATTTCATTCTGACTGTTGTTTTTTTTTTTTTTTTTCTGGACAGATTGAGGGGCTACTAGATGATATCGACTTCAAGGCCAAGGTCTCAAGGCAAGAATTTGAGGATTTGTGCTCTGACTTGTTCCAGCGAGTCCCAGGACCTGTGCGGCAGGCTCTGAGCAGCGCAGAGATGAACCTGGTAGGTTTAGGCATGTATGAAGAAGGCTGAAGTCTCTATGTACGGAGCTGCTGTCGCGTTGCGATCAAAGCGTCAGCGATTGTGTTATCAGCACTGCTGAGAGGTACAGATGCCTGCTAGTGTAATAGAGTGGTGTTGCTGCTGCAGCGAGGTCCCTTGCTGCGGTGTCGAGCAGGAGTCTCTCATGGCTCCTTGTGCTATGCATCAGAAACAAAGGTCTTGGAGGAGGCGTTTCTTTCTGTTAAAAAAACTTTACTCTTGGGCTGGAGGTTTGAAACACTGGTCTTCCCTTTTTTTGTCTCGGATGCTGGTTCTGGTCTCTCTTCTGAAGTTTTATCTTAAAGTGCCTGGAAACAGAATTATTGCTGTTCAGGCTTCTCCTTTGAGCGCTCCCTTTAGAAGCCCTGTTGCGGACTGCAGTTGGACCAAACGCAATGCGGTCCTTTGGAGAGACTTACTGCATTGTTAAATGCTCGCTTTCCAGGGTGCCAGGATGCTCTTGAGCATCTTTTGGCTCTGGTATTCAGTACAAGACACCGAGTCACCTCTCAGAGTCCAGGTTTCCCTCTGTTCTGGTCCAGCTTGCTGTCGGAGTCGCTGGCTCCTCCGGCATTAAACTGTAGCCTGTTTAATTTTGAACCAAGTCCCACGTTTCAGGTGACTTGAAGCAGCGGTCACGTTGTCCCTGTTGGACAGACCTGACTCCAGGTTGCTCGTGACGGCATGGCTTGTGTCAGCCTGTCGGAGATCTGTTGGGCACTGACGTGCACTGGGGCGGCAGGATGTAGCACGGGTGTTCGTAGAGCACCGCATCAGTGCATGGTGACGGGGGAAGGAGCGTAAGGAAGCCCTGAACTTAGCTTTCCAAAATTGCTTTCTCAAGACAAGGTGACTGTTTCCAATCCCTAGGATGGAATTGACCAGGTGATTCTAGTTGGCGGTGCCACACGGGTCCCCAAAGTGCAGGAGGTTTTGCTGAAAGCTGTGGGCAAGTGAGTATGTGAGGTCCCCTTCTAGCCTGTCTCCTATTGACAAGTTGTTGTTCGTGGCAGCGGCTGCAAAGCTGACGTCTGTTGCTTTTCACTTCATAGAGAAGAACTGGGCAAGAATATCAATGCTGATGAGGCTGCTGCTATGGGTGCAGTCTACCAGGCAGCTGCTCTGAGCAAAGCCTTTAAGGTGAAGCCTTTCATCGTTCGGGATGCCGCTGTGTTTCCTATCCAGGTAACCCTTGGCTTTCTTACTCTCATGCAAGGTATGGGTAAACGGGGCTGTGCTGGGAGAAACGTTCCAGGTGACCTGTTGGATTCCTTTGAGTAAGGAAGTGACAGAGATGTAATAAAGAAAGCAGAAGAAAGTTGGCCCTACTGTAGAAGTCCTGTATCCAAGAAGCCAGGCGTATAGAAACATCTGTTGAGAAATACTTGCCTGTCCCCTGACTTTTGCACGAGGTAGAGCAGCCAAATGCTGCGGAAACCTGTGACGTAAGATGCCGTCGAGGAAGTTTGCAGTTGCTGAGTCATATCTTCTGTTTGTGATGCAGGTGGAGTTCACTCGTGAAGTTGAAGAGGACGATAAATCCAAGAGTTTAAAGCATAACAAGAGGATTTTGTTCCAGCGCATGGCGCCCTATCCACAGCGCAAAGTTATCACTTTCAACCGCTACACAGATGACTTTGAGTTCTATGTCAACTATGGAGACCTGTCTTTCCTGACCCAGGATGACATGCGGTGAGTTGAGGCGAGCATCTGAGCAGACAGCTCCACGGCAGCGCAATATGCCTAGCTGGAAAGTTTTATTGGCAGGCAGGCCTATGAATCTGACCGGCCACCAGCGCGTATTTGCAGATCTGTTCTGAGAGTTGTGTGCGCTTTAGCAAACCGAACCGTGCCGGTTCCTCGCTTTGTGCAGCTGTCTGATGCAGCAAACGTGACTGTGAGAAGCGGTTAGCTGTTCTGCAGCGTCGTTATCTTAAGTTTTCTCTCTGTGTTTGTCTCTGCGTCGTCAGGATTTTTGGCTCTCAGAATCTCACGACCGTGAGGCTAAAGGGAGTTGGGGACAGTTTCAAGAAGCACTCGGATTATGAATCCAAAGGCATCAAAGCTCACTTCAACATGGATGAGAGCGGAGTACTAAGTCTTGACCGGGTAAGCACCAGCGTGTTGTGAGGTTTGTCAGCCTACTTATTTTCCAGTACTGTCCCTCTCTCCGGTATTGATGGTCCCTGCTTAAAACTAATTCTGTGCTCCCCTCTCCAAGGTGGAATCTGTGTTTGAGACCTTGGTGGAAGACAAGCTGGAGGAGGAGTCAACGCTGACAAGTAAATGCTGAACTTCGATTTTCCTGCTGACTGTTGTGTTTTACCTGCAGTAGCTGGGATAACTAAAGCGTGTCATTGCTCCGAGCAGAGCAAGCACTATGGTTTTGGGATGTGGAAATTAAGCGGTTAGCCATAGTCTCTGACCGTGTATACAGCTCCAAAATACCTGAAAGCGCTTTGCAAGTGGCTTCTGGGTGCTGCCAGCAGCTCTGAAATATCATATGCTCCTAAGGTGACTATGGCATGCATTGCAACTTGAAAAATAGGAGTGGTTTCCTCTTTGTTCAGCCACAGCTGCTAATTTCAGGAGTTCTGTCCTGAAGGGAAGTCCTGCCTCCACAGCCCTGCTGCGTTCTCCCTTCTCGTTGTCTGGGTTGCGATGCCCTGATCTGTGCTTTGCGTTGCTCAGGTTTTAGAGCACAGGCTTCCCGGTAGAGAGGAGCTGGAAGTCTGTGCGTTTGCAGGCGAAGGGGAGATGCAAGGATGGCTAATGCTGCCACAGGTTGAAGCTTGAAGCTTTTCAGTCGAAGTTACAAATTTCAGGTCATATTCCAGCAGAGGTAGAGGCCCCACTTCTCTGTGCATGTGAAAACACTGAGTTGAGGTCAGGGAAGGATGAGTTTCTGGAGCGTATGTAGCTAACCTACACCGCCAAGGGAGCTCCTTGGTGTGATCATTATGGTTGTGAGGGGAAGAACCGAGAGCTGAAAATGACTTTCTTCCTCCTGTGGATACACAATGCTCTGGATTTTTTGTCTCCCATCGACAGAACTTGGAAACACCATCTCAAGCCTGTTTGGGGGTGGTGGCTCTACGCCAGAGACTGGAGAGAACCTGACAGACTCGGTTCAGGTGAGCCCCAGGGTGACTGCTAGCGGGAGGGAGCCCCTGGGTCCTTCTGTGGCTGCTAAAGAGGCAGCAGTTCGTGTGAGCAGAGTTAAAGGTGTCCGGCAGCATGTCGGGATTCTAAATATTTTCAGAAAGTGCTGTATTCCTCTCGAGTTTCACGTGGCATGCGTTTAAAGAAACTTGTGATCTTTTGCTGGCAAGTCCAGCAGCGGTGGACTCAAGTTACAGGACTTGTTTCTGGGGAAGTCGCTCATTTCTAAATTGTCCTGGTGCTCTGTGGATGGGCTTCTGCCTGTGTGTTGTCTGTGCGGACGTCTAGCAGGCTCCTTGCTTTCTCCCGGGCCTTGTAGGCACAGCTGCCGTTATGCTGGCAGTAGCGATTAGATTTCCTTCCAGTGAGACGAAAGCTCCTTGTTACAGAGTCGTGTCCTGCACTGGAGTGACTCTTAATTAATATTCTAGCTCAGCACAGTCCCTCGCTAATGGCTACAGTCACTGTGAGTGCTGTTTTTCATCCGTACATTTTTTGCAGAGAATTGTCTGTTCTGTGAAACATTTGCATGGAATTTCTACATTAAAAACACTGTTTCGGTTTCCCCTTTACTTGCCTGTGATGACCAGGAAGAAGAGGAGAGCCTAGCAGAAACAGGTAAAGAAGAGCAGGGGGAGAAACAAGACCAGAAAAGCAGTGCAGAAGATGCTGGTGAAGAGCAGGGAGAAGAGAAACAGCAGCCTCCAGGTGAGGCAGAAACTGCCCCTCCGAAAGCAGAGTCACAGAAGAAGGAAGAAGGCGAGAAATTACAGTCTCAGGTGAGCATCAGATTGACGGAATGGGACTGTGATTCCGGTGTCTGAGAAGTGGAATTTCCTCAGTGGAATTCTTCTTTCCCTGTTAGTGCCCTGCCTTGGAAAAAAGTTGCAAAATCTGCAGATCTGCTCCCTTGCCTGAGAATGTACTTTGTCTGTTACAGGATCCCAAAGAAAACAGAGAAACTGCGAAAGAGGAAGAGCCATCTAAAAGTTCCGGTGACAGCACAGTTACCAAAACAGAGGAAGAGAAGAAGATCAAAGCACCCAAGAAGCAGAAGCTTGTCCATGAGATCACCATGGAACTGGATGTAAACGATGTGCCTGACCTGCTGGAGGATGAACTGAAGAGCTCAATGAAAAAGTATGTTTGAAATGGCTTTGCTAGGTTAAAGCTCTAGATAAAGGGAGTGAATTGCTTTGGAAGGCTGACAGCTCACATAGTGCTGCTATCCTCAGAAGCTGATGTATATGATGAGGTGCTTATCTAAAGGCACTTGCTACCTTTGATTTCTGTTCTCTTCACATGTTAGACTCCAAGACTTGACGGTCAGAGATCTAGAGAAGCAGGAAAGAGAAAAATCGGCTAACAGCTTGGAATCGTTCATCTTTGAGACCCAGGTAGGAGAGCCATATAAAGAAATGAGAATTCCTGGAGAGCAGGTAAAAGTGTCTTACGCAGCTTGGCTGATCTGAATGTAGGGGAGCTGCTTGAGCCGGAGGAAGCTGATTTGAAGAGCCCAGCTTTCATCTTTCAGTCATTTTTTTCTGCTGCCATTAGGCTTCCCAAGCCCATGTGGACTTGGGAGGTTTCCTCGACACAAAACGGACACTTTCCTTCAGCGTGTCTAGCACGTTAAGCTTTGGGTTTCTGGTATCCCTGGAATCCCTGTGTTTTGGATCAATTGCACGCAGGCTGTAAAGAAGCTACAGCTTCTCAAGAACTGTTGTGCAGAAGAAGCAGCTAATGTTAAATGCGTGTGAGATTACGGTTGTTGCAGCTTTACTGTCGTATACCTGGTGTGCGCGTGCGTCTGTATACCTGGTGTATTACCGTCGTGCTCCTGGTAGCGCTAGGAGCAGGAGCCCAGGTTTGGGGGGGGTTGAATGAGAATCTCCTGGCCAGTGCAGGCAGCACCCCAGGAGTTCACAGTCCAGCCCAGCTGCAAGCGGGTGACCTGGTTGTTTTATGTGGCCGCGCTCAGTGGCATTTGACGGGAGTGCTTGCTTTTTTCTTTTCAGGACAAGCTTTACCAAGACGAGTATCAGTTTGTCTCAACAGAGGAGCAGAGAGAAGAAATTTCTAGAAGGCTTAGCGAGGCGTCCAGTTGGATGGAGGAGGAGGGCTATGCAGCTGCAACTAAGGTATTGCTGCGTGCAGTCAGGATACCAGTCTGCTATCGCTGATGCAGAAACGACCACACAGGCTGACAGAGTATTGATCCATCTTGATCCTTTGAAATTTGGTTCTTGAAGGTTTCTTGCTTCCTCAGTGCATTATGCACAGAACAAAACATGAAGTTCTTCCAGCCATGGGTACATCTTCAACAGCTTCAGCAGTAGCCCGTTGATTCCACGTAAAGCTTAGTCATGTGGCTCTTTTTACTGTATTAAGTACATTTGATAGAGAGAACGACAGAAACTGCAGTTTTAACTTCTGAGGTCTACAATGTTAGACGGTGGGCAAACTAGTTGTCTCCTTTCCCCTCTCCCCCATTTGCAGGAGCTGAAAGACAAGCTTTCAGAGCTGAAGAAGCTTTGTAGGAACCTCTTCTTTCGTGTCGAGGAAAGGAGAAAGTGGCCAGAACGCCTGGCTGCCCTGGAAAGTCTGCTCAACCACTCAACCATCTTTCTCAAGTAAGAGCAAGCTGTTGGGAAGGAGAGTCGTGTAGCTGATCATGTAAGAGATGCCAATAGAACGTGACCAGATCGAATGTGGTCTGAAAGTCACTAGCGCTTCTTGAGAAAAGACGACCAAAACCCTGCTTGCTAGTGCTCAGTTCTGCAGAACCCATTAACAGGAGCGTGCAAGCTCTGTTTACACTGCGGGGGCAGGAAGCGTCCAATGCTGTACGCACCATTTGCTAGCAGATTCCTGCCTCTTGGTCCTATGGCCTCAGCTTTTTCTGTCTTCCCTGTTTTTCTGACCTCGTGATAGCTGCTTTTGCTGGCTCTGTATTCTATTCTGAGCGTTCAGAGGTTGATTTAGGACTCTGTTTCCTGCAGAGGTGAGAGACATAAATGTGAAATGCACTAATTGGTTGGCATGTGCAATGGCTCGTTATTATTACGATTACTGGAGCTGTAAACACTGAGTTGCCAAGGTACAGTCTGTTTGGTTTAACAGAAATAAACTTTCGTCTTGTCTTTAAGGGGAGCCCGAATGATTCCAGAGTCTGACCAGATATTCACAGAAGTGGAACTGAGTACGCTGGAAAAAGCTATCAATGAAACAACGGTAATAAAGGATCAAATAATTCTGGGGGAGGGTGGGGGTGGCAGTTTGGGTTGTGTTTCCTGTCTGAAGTAACAGGTCGTGTACTTTCACTCCAGGTCATGGAACAGAGAGTGTGCGTCTTGTTTCTGTGCCACCAGCAAACCACTTCTGCGTTTCAGTGTTTTCTAATGCCCAACTTGACCCCAGACTGCTTTGTGGGGATAACAGTCCTTGCGTTGCATGTGGACAGTTGTCTGCAGGAGTGGAGGTGTAGCCCAGTAGTCTGGCTGCAGTTTTTAAAAGCAGAGACTGGGTTTTGAGGGTTCTGTTTCTTTGTTTCGTCCTATGTCTGGGTAGCTAAGAAGGTGGTGTAAATGTAGCAGGGAGCGGCGTTATCCTGAATAAGTTAGAAGGCCCAGGAGACTTTGAGATACTGTGATGTACAGTGGTTCCTGGAACCAAAAAAAGCGTCTGAAAAGCACCTCTTCCCTCCCATCCTACAGATCTGGAAAAACGAGACACTGGCTGAACAGGATAAGCTCTCTCCTACTGAGAAACCCATCCTGCTGTCCAAAGACATAGAGCTCAAGATAGCAGCCCTGGACAGGGAAGTGCAGTATCTTCTGAATAAGGCCAAGTTTGCAAAACCCAAACCCAAAAAGGAGAAGAACACCACAAAAACCGATTCAGGCAAGAATGCTACAGCAACCTCTGAGACCGAGAACACTATCCCTCCCACGGAGGGGAAACAAGAAGGTAAGGAGCGGCTAGGGAACGTGTATATAACTTCCAGTGTGTAATTACCGTGTGTAACACACTCGTATCTCCCTGCCTTGAGTGAAAGGGAGCTAAATAAGCGAAGAGAACAGTTAACTGTAGGACCAAATGATCCTCCTCTTAGTTTTCAAAGATGGCTGGGAAAATCTAGGTATAGCAGTGTCCTTTTCCCCCCACCATTTGTTTCTTTGGTTTTTTTCTGTAAAGGAACAGGAAGTATTTATAAACTTCCTAGGATGCTTAGTCAGTGTCTGTCTGGTTGGCTGGCTGCCTTATAAGAAAGATAAGCCATCAATTCCGTTATGGGTGTCCAGAGCAAGTATTCAAGGTTGCGTCCTCTATCGAGGAACAGAATGAGATGTTGCTGAGACAGGTTCGTGGCTTAGATGGACGCCAGGGGAAAAAAAAAAAAAAAAAAAAAAAATCTCTTGGGATGCTAAGACTTTCAGTTTTCTGAACTTTTTAACGTCCTCGGGTTCTGAGTGCCCCGGTCCTTTTAAATCTAGACTGCTGTTTGTCAGCAGAGTTCCCCGCCGGTTCCTCTGGCCTGAGTAAGAGATCCCGCTTATAATCGCAGCTCCAAAGGTGACTTGCCTGTTCAACCAGGGAATCTCCAGGGCTTCTAGGGACACAAAGCCTAGCAGACAGCAGCAGTGAGAAATAAGGAGCAATTCTGTGATGCTTCTCCGAATGTTACAGAGATCCCTTGTGAGAGTGAATTACTACAGGCCTGCTGAGGCAGCACAGCTGGCTTGTTTGTAAACCTCGCCGCTAGTCACCTCATCTCTCTGCACCTAATTTCCTGTGTATTCTCCCTTAACTTCTGCGCTCTTTCCTTCTGCTTTGAACACAGACAAACCTGAGGATATCCGTCCAGCCAAGGAACCTCCTACAGCTGAGAAAGTAGCAATAGATGACAAGCCTGGATCAGACTCTGGTGGGTAAATGTTTGACTAACGGTCTGGAACGTGGTAGCTACAAATGCAAGCTGTCTGTGTGCTTCCTTCCATCTTTTTAGCTGTAGGAGGTAGTAAGGCGGTAGAACCCCTGATGGCGAAGCAATTGTTAATTCTGCAAAGAGGAAGACACAAATGTTGTTCTTCACTGTTCCTACATTTTCATCATTCGGTGTGAAGTTATAATGTACCACTGCCACCTGCCTTGGCAGCTGCTTTATGCCTCGGTCGCTGCAGTTTATAGCCAGTCCTGTAGCCGCAAGCCTGTCTTTGTTAAAGAGCTGGTGTGCAGGCGTGTGTTTATTCTGCCGGTCCTGTTGCGAGGACGGCAGAGTTCAACAGCTGGAGAGTAGTAATGTCTTCAGCTCTTTGGCGCTCAGAGCGTTCCCCTGACTTCTGTACCATAGACCGAGAGTTCGGTGGAACGCTTAATGAATGTCAGGGACTTTCAGCGCTGCTTTTTATGCTGTAAAAACTGTTACAGTGTGTAACTGAGTCTACTTCGTTACACAGGGTCCAAAAAAGAGAAGAAGACAGAAGCTGGAGGAGAAAGCAGGAAAAACGATGAGTTATAACACCCCTGAAATCCCACTAGTGTCAACATCTATTTATTTCATGGTTACTTTCTTGTTTTTATAATGGACCTGGTTAGTCATGATGTAAATGGAACACAACAAACAGTCTGACAACAAAATGGGATAGAGATGTAAATTTTATTTTTTCTTTCTGGGGATTTTGCCGCTACTAACTTAGTGAATTGTTTTTTGTTTTTCTTATGTGTTTAAAGGTGGCAGTGTGCCCACTGAGAGTTGTCTCTAGTTCAGTACAGAAGTCACCAAAGTGACTTTCCTGTGGAAAGAAAGCAGTAGAGAAACATCTTAAGCTTTAGGAAGTAACTTGGAACACAAACCCTGTGCCACACCTCTTCTGGTGAAGATGAATGGGATTAACGCAGAAGCATATGTAGCTGAGGTGGCGGTGTCTTTGCATACGAGGGCCTAGCGTAAAGAAATGGTGTGATTTCAGCTGGCGGGAGGTGCGTTCTCCTTTGGATTCATAGGACGGTGGAGCGGAACTGGGGAGGCGGACGCTCCGTGCTGCGAGATAAGAGAGCGTCTGTTTTCCGTAGAGCGTTGCTAGGACCTTCTCTGTCCCTGCTCTAAAAACAGTGAATTGAGACTTGACCAAAAGATTCTGTTTATAGTTTACTACGAAATAAAAAGCTCAGAACTGGCAACGCTGAACGCTAAAGCGACCGAAAGAAGAAACGTGTTGGCGCATCTTGTGGTGAGAACAACCACTGGTAACAGACCGCAGAGGAGGCACAGGGTGAGGCAGAAACAAAACTGGCAGGGTTAACGGTAACTACCCTCCTTCCTCTGTATCTTGTGTGCGCGGAGCGGCTTCCTTGTGACCCTCCATGTCCTTGGCCCCTGGGCCCCCTTCACGCTGCCGCAGTACAGGAGCGGAGTCTCTGATCGACTCGTGCGGACGCCTGTGAATGTGCATCTGATGTCGTGCTCCGTTTTGGCCTCCTCAACCGAAAATAAAAATTACACTTCCTGACAGGCTCTTGGAAGCGGCTTCGTTTGTTTCGGGGTACGTGCTCGGGGGCGGAACGGGGCCGCGGGGGCGCGGCGGCGGGGGGGCCGCGGGGCGGGCGGACAGGGGCGGGGCCCGGCGCCCAAGGGGCGGGGCGGGGCGGGGCTTCCGCGCGGGGCGGCGAGGCCGGGGCTGCGGCAGGAGCCGGTGCCGCTCGCCAGTTCCCTCCGCCCGCGCCGTCCCCCCGCCCGCGGCGCCGGGCCGCCGGCCGCCTCGCCTGCCCCGTCCCGTCCCCTCCCGTCGGGTCCGGGCCGCGCCTGGCCGCGGAGGAGCGCGGCGGGATGGCGGCCGGCGGGTACGGGCGGTACCGGGCCGTGATCTTCGGAGCCATGTTCGTCGGGTACACGCTGTACTACTTCAACCGCAAAACCTTCTCGTTCGTCATGCCCGCCGTCATGGCCGAGGTGCCGCTGGGGAAGGACGACCTGGGTGAGTGCCGGTCCCCGGGCCCCCCGCTGCCCTGCCTGCTCGGCGCCGGCTTTACCGGGTGGGCAGGCCGCCGTGCCGCCTGGCTGAGGCCCGCCTGGGGCTCAGGCCCGCCTGGGGCTCAGGCCCGCCTGGGGCTCTGCCCCGCCGCAGGTCTCATCACCAGCAGCCAGTCCGCAGCCTACGCCATCAGCAAGTTCGTCAGCGGCGTCCTCTCCGACCAGATGAGCGCCCGCTGGCTCTTCTCCTCCGGCCTGCTGATGGTGGGCTTGGTCAACGTGGTCTTCTCCTGGAGCTCCACCGTCACGGCCTTTGCTGGGCTCTGGTTCCTCAACGGCTTGGCCCAGGGACTGGGCTGGCCACCCTGCGGGAAGATACTGCGAAAAGTAAGTGCTCGCTGGAGGCGAGGGGGGAAACTTCTCGCGGCTCTTCTTCTGAGCTCTGCCGGCAGCAGGCCTGTGCAGACCACGTTGCAGGAATGCTTGCTCCGAATCCGGAGGAACTCACGCCTATTCCTGCCTCTTTCGAGCTAAGGAGGTCAAACTACTAGCTGTGCTTTCTTCTGCCTGCGGAGCAAGGGTCCGTGCACGAGACTCTGCTTATTCTGGCAAAGATTCAAAAAGTTCATTAGCGTCTGTGTGCCTCGATCCTAGTTCAGTTTGATAAGTAACACCTCCTGGTAGCAGAGCTTTTCCGCTGTAAGAGACATCATTTGTCGGAACCCAGCGTTGTAAGTGTGCAGACAAAGGCCTGCTCATCTCTTTTTGTCGTTGCGGCGTTTTGCTGCGGGGTGAGGAGCGATGAGCAGAATTCCATCTGCATGCTCAGGGAACTCGGGAATTGCAAACCGCAGGCTGTTCAGGTAGAAAACCGGGTAACATATGGAGGACCAGCATGAGTCGAGCCTCTAAGCTGCCTGTATTTGGGTGTTGTGGTAGTCTAAATCGAACAGATTGGTTCCTGCCTTAGGGCAGAAGGAAAGGAGGTCAGCTGTGCGCTAACCTCTCTCGAAAGACGTAAAATCCAGGAATGCACGTGCTGGCGGGACGAGGGGAGGCGAACACCTGCATTGCCCTTCTGTGAGGCATCTAGCCTCGTCTAGCTGGCGAGAGAAGGACTGTCCGGGATGGTTGTGTGCGCAGAAAGGAAGTTCCCACATAACAGAAACAATACACGCAGTGTTTTCTGAAGGCGTTTGTGAACGTAGCGCTCAGATTTTCCTGCCGACAGCCACCACCCAAGTGGCTCTGGCTCCGAGCGCACGTTGCAATGCAGAGCCGATCGTGCCTGATACTTAATGCAACAGCGAGTCCTAAAGTTACCCTGTGACTCTCCGCGTATCCGTTCACGGTCCTGTGCCAGCAGACCTTTCCAGGAGGACGCTGTTCCTAGCAAGTGAGTACGCGGAACCACGCGCTCTTAAATTTGCCTCTCCTGGCCCGCGTCTCGGTTTCGTCGTCTGTAAATGGAAATAACCGTGAGCTGGCTCGTGGTGTGAGCACCTGTCAAGCTCCCGTGGCTGACGCTCGCATAATGTTTGGAGCTCCCTGCATGACTAAGGGGGTGAAGAGCAGGCGCTCCCTTTACCTGCTTTTGTAGATCTGGGTCTGAATTGCCCCGAACCCGCAGCGTGGGCCTCGAGGGTTTTCAGGTGCAGCGTCGCTCTCTTTCTCAGACCTCACGTCATTTTTCTTGTTGTTGCACAGTGGTTTGAGCCTTCCCAGTTTGGGACTTGGTGGGCAGTCCTGTCTACAAGCATGAACTTGGCTGGAGGCTTAGGCCCCATTGTCGCTGCTCTCGTGTCTCTGAACTACGACTGGCGCATGACTTTGTCCTTCTCTGGCTTCATCTGCGTGGTTGTCTCTTTTGTTTGCCTTGTCCTGATTAAAAACGAGCCGTCGGATGTTGGGCTACCCAACGTTGAACAAGGACCCAAGAAAGGGAAGAAAGGTGAGCACAAGACTTCACTGTAAGCGGGCAGCCGCGGGAGAAGGTGCGGTGCCTTCTGTCTGCGTTCGGGTGCCTCTGTGTCGCTCTCGGTGTACCAAGACCTCCGTCCTTCCCGCTTCCCGAAACCACTGCTCAGCGGGATACGTGTAAGGGGTTGTTTTCAGCAGCTTTATTCTGGTAACTGTCAAGCTGCTGTGTTGAAGTTACAAATCGTATAAAGCAAGCCCCAGTGTAGCCTTGTGAGAAGGGGCCGGTGCATGGGCTTCCGAGACTGTCACAGCAAAGTGCAGCAGAGCAGAGGAAGAGCCTGACCACCAGTTAGTTCTGTTCCTTGGCCTGCCAGTGGCCCTGTGTGCGTCGCTGAGATGCTCGTGCCTGGCTGTTTCATCTGCCCATCTGTGTAACGTCTTCCCTCATTTTCTTGGCGTTTTATTTGCGTAGCCGAGTCTCCTGGGGAGTACTGGGGAGAGAGGAAAAAAGCAACAGCAGGGAATGCTTCCTTAAGCCTAACCTTCCTCTCCTCCACGTTACCAGAAGACAGGCAGTTCTCCACTCACCCCGCCGTGGGTTCTCTTGACCCCTGGCTTGTGGTGGACTCTGCTCAGTGTTTTCTGTCCTAACCTAGGACATCTAGTTAGTAAATGTTTGTCCAGACCACTGAGTGTGGTGCTCCTCTGAAAGCAGAACAGGTAGAGGGGAATTGCAACAGAGGTTTGCTGTAGGATTTTAAAGGCCAGTGGAAACTCAGCCTACCTTCCACACCGTCCTGCGATGCCTACGCTGCTAGACTTGACCTCTTTGTGTACAGAACCAACATTGCTTCCCCAGAGTGTTCTCTGGGGAGGTTTGTAGGCGTTCTTGGGTGACCGATGCAAAAAATAAAGGTAGCACCTGAAAGTCAGCGTCTTTGTTTGGGTCTGTGTAGTGGCTTTCACAGGCAGAGTGTAAAAGCATTAGCGCAAAATCTGGAGAAGCAGATCGTTGTTTCTAACCACCGTTGTGAAGGGTTTATTGGCAACCGCAATACAGAAAATTACTGGGAGTAGCGTTTTGATTATTCTTTTGAACTCTTTAACGAGCGTGGAATAAGTTGACAGAAAAGATTCTGAAGTCACAGCAAACCCAGAACGAGGGGGAGGTAAAGCCATTCACTACCAGTAGCTATGAATAGCTCCCTCTAAGGATGTCCTTATGCGTGAATCCTGCTTGCAGATGTGTCTGTAGTGCTGCTGAGTCGGTGTGGTTCAGTAGCTGCGCTCAAGCGGTAGTAACATTCCTCCTGGTCTTCCTTACAGCTTCCTCCAGCGACAATAGTACTTTGACAGAGCTGCTGCTCTCACCGTACCTCTGGGTGCTCTCAACAGGCTACCTGGTCGTTTTTGGAGTGAAAACGTGCTGTACTGACTGGGGACAGCTTTTCCTGATCCAGGAGAGGGGACAGTCCGTGCTTGTGGGTAAGATGCAAAGCTGCATTTTTAAGCTTTGTGGCTGCAGTGTGGGGGGTGTGGCAGAGAGCTCAACCGGGTAGAGCGAAAGGATGCAGGCCACTCCATCTGAGGGACTTGTTTGCTTACCTCCTACCTGTCCATTTAGGTACACGTAGTTATTGAAATAACTTGCCGATGAAGTGACTGCATGCGCCGAGTGCCTCAGTGTGGTCTTGTGCCAGAGCCCTCCTGGGACTGGCAGACGGGCATTCCTGTGCAAGGCTGAGCTGGAGAGTCTGGTCCAGCAGAGCTGCTCTGAGCTCGTGGTGAGCTGACAGCAGTTGAGCTTGGTTTAAAGCGTGCAGCAGCTTTGCTGTTGTGACCGAACCTGATGGCCTGTTCTTTGCTTCGCCTACGTTCTAGGTAGTTCCTACATGAGTGCCTTGGAGATTGGGGGTCTGGTGGGAAGCATTGCTGCTGGATACCTTTCTGACAGAGCGGTAGCAAGAGTAAGTAATCCGGACCCTCAGGCGTGCCGGGCGGTTGACACAACGTCAGTTTGAACTGCTTCAGAATTTTTACGTTTGTTTTTGGCTTCCTTCGTGAGTGCGTAAAGATTTTTTTTTTTTTTTTTTTTATTTTTCTCCCCTCTCTAATGCCCGCACCAGTAGCGGAGCAGAATGCTCCCCTTGTTTATGTTGCTCTGGAGATTCAGGATACCCAGAATGCAGAGGTAGGGAGCTGCTGCCTCACGCTAGAAAACAGCCATTCTTAGTATCGTGTTTCTTTCTTCTGTCTTCCCAAGCTCTTCTTTTGGATGCAGTTCTGTGTCTAAACTACCCTGCTTTGAAATGGGACTTTTGAAAATCAGACCGTTCTTGGTTAACCCGCCTCTTTCCCTTTGTGCAGAAGTAGGCTGGGAGGGACGCGACCCATCTCAACAGCTTCGCTAAGGTGCTCAGTCAGGGTGGCGTTGCCGCGGTGCGGTACAACTGAGAAACAGGCCTGTACCCAGTTCTGCTGTGTGCGTGAGGACAACCGCTGAACACCCTAGAAGGTGTTGGGAAATGTGCATGCCGATGTTAGGGATTGTGATACGCCTGTCAGGTTTAAGGTGTTTGATCTGTTTAATTTGTTGGCTTTACTGTGCTCTCCAGATTTCCGTGTTGAAAGAGATCTGGTTGTTGACAGTTATGTCTGGCTGAAAAAAACCCACATTACTATCCAGTGGTGGGATCTGAAGCTGAATTCAGGGTGGAAATAGGGCACAGTTGATAACAGAAGTATCATTCATCACTAAGAGCTGCTTGTTTAGCACGGTTTGACTGCGGGCAGTCCCTAAACCAAACCAAGAAGCCTTGCTAAAGTGTGTGCTTCTGATGCACCATCCACGTTTCTGACTGGGCTGTGTGGACAGCGTTTGTTACCACAAGCGTAAGATGGAAGGAGTCCTTCCAGTTTCTGACCCTCGGTTTCCCTTCCCGTGTTACAGGTGGGTCTGTCAAGCTACGGGAATCCTCGGCACGCGCTGCTGCTTTCCATGATGGCCGGGATGTGCGTGTCCATGTTTCTCTTCCGCGTCACGGTCACGGGCGATTCTCCCAAGGTAATTCATGCGCGAGCAGCTGACCGTCGGTTGTAGGGATAGCCCTTTAACGGTGAGGAGTTTGATGACAGGGAGCGTGACTGTTTCCTTCACCCTTCCCAGGAACTTTAAGTTTGCGTTTTCTTTGTTTGCGCTAGAGAGAAGCAGGCTAGCTTAGTCTGGTTTGGACTGCTGCTGCTGCCTAAGTTGGCTTGGGTAGCCTGCGTTACCGGCTATAGCGTAGACGTGACTTGCATCTGCCCTAATGATTGCTAAATAAATGAAACCTCTTTTCTCCTTTCCCTTTTTTTCTTCTTCAGGAAAATCACTTCTGGACTGTAGCCTTGCAACCTCTAGCTGATCTTACAGGCCTAAAAGAACATGAGGTTTCTGCCTTGCATTTTTTTCTCCCTCTGCCTGTTTCTGCTTTCGCTGGTCTGCCTTTTTCCTATCCTGGGAGGTTGGTTAGCGCTCCAGAACTTAGAACCAGGGCATTGAGAAGATTACTGTAAGTTTTGTGAAAGAAACCTTTTCTTGTAATCATTTGATCACACTAACTGACTTTAAAAGCCTGAACATAAAAATTTTGAGTTCTTGTATAGAAGGTTCCGAGGGCATTTGTTTATCAGGTAAAACATAGCCGGTTAAGGGGTTTTGTGAGTGAGGTCAGAAGGACTGATTCTGTTCCTGTAGATGCCTTCCTGCTTAACTTTGGCAGGTGTCCTCCTGACTCTTTGTTTCTGTGTCCTATCTGGAAAATAAGATGGCATTTACTTCCTTCTGCGCATCTTGAAATGGTGTTTAGAGTTCAAAAAGCGTGCTGTACTCTTGAGGTGGTCGAGTTACTTATCCTTCGTCGTCCTTTCACAAGAAATTCTGAGCCAGGTAGCTTTTGTAGAGCGTAAGCTAACACTGAAGCTCAGACTGCTGGGGTTTTTTGGTTTTGCTTCTGTGTTTGTTTAGTAACACAGAGGTTATCAGATAGTGGCTACTCGCAAATAAAGATGTTCTGCTCAGTCGCTCGCATCTAAAATGAGAAAAGCTTTTAGGTGCTGTCTCCGGGATCATTTTTAAAAGCAACTCGATTCACAGCTCTCTCCTGCCATTTCACGGGCTCATTGCCCATCTCTCTTCAACGTTCTGGTTCTTTCTTGCAAAACAGCGCATAGCGTACGTACACGGTGTAGGGGGCAGAACTGTAGGAGAGAGGAGAGCGCGCGCTGGCTAACAAGACGGAGGTGCAGCTGGGCTGTGTATACGTGGGGTCTGTCACAGGCTTGAGCTCTCTGTCGGCAGGCCAGGGAGCTGGTGTCAGCCCGAAAATGTCAAAACCCCCTCGTACCGTGCGCATAGGATCTGAGATTTGTCAGCAGCTGCTGACTGGCAGGGGTAAGATGCACAGATCCTGTTTCTGATCTTAACTTGTTTTGACAGCTGTGGATCCTGACTCTGGGAGCTGTGTTTGGGTTCTCCTCATACGGGCCGATCGCCCTGTTTGGGGTTATAGCCAACGAAAGTGCCCCTGCCAACCTGTGTGGCACCTCCCACGCCATAGTGGCCCTCATGGCCAACGGTGAGTAACACCCGTTTCCCTGAAAACCAAAGAAAACCCGTGTGCGTTCTTGGTGACGCATGGTCTAGCCCCTGGGTGCCAAGTTACCAATCGTGGGAAGTCAGCTGAGAAGCAGAGGTAATGCTTCCTGCTGTACCTGACGGGTTTTTGCCTCGTGCTTTAAGTTCAAACCAGGCCCAAGGAACTTTTATACCTGCAAAACCGAGTGCTGGCGGATAAAATTGAGACGCTCAAGCATTGCTAGTTTTCTCTTTGTTTTTCCTTACAGTTGGGGGTTTTCTGGCTGGACTACCCTTCAGTACCATTGCCAAGCACTACAGCTGGGCCACAGCCTTCTGGGTAGCCGAAATCACCTGTACCAGTAGCACGGTGGCTTTCTTCTTACTGCGGAACATCCGCACCAAGATGGGCCGGATTCCCAGGAAGGCTGACTGAGGATAAGCCGCTTGGTGAAAAGGATGCTCCCACACCACCGTGAACAATGCTCAGTTTTTGTTTAACTGGCCTAGGAGCGAGTTTACCTATTGCTGCAACCTAGATAAAAATGTCTCAATTTCTCGTCCACTGTCACGTGCCTGAGGGCACAAGGTTCCTGCTACCGATCACTTTTTCCCTCGAGATGTGATAATTCAGCTAGTTTACATTTGCAATGATTTTACTGTACCTCCTCCTCACAGCACTGTTGGTGAGGCAAGCAGGCTTCGCAGCCTGAGCTTCTTCACTAAAAGTGCTCTAAAATGACCGGCTTCAGGTGCTGTCACATTTAGTTTTGTCCTTACTGTTCGTCTTGGCCATTAACTGTCAAGTCAGCCTCGTTGTTCAGGGGTGCTGAAGCGAGCCTTCGCCGCGTTCGTTCACCCCCTCCAGCCGCTGTAAGCGCAGCTGTCTCGGTTCGCTTAGGCGCGAGCTCCCTGCGCGCTCTCGGCCCTAGAACGGTGGCAGAGCAGGGAGCGATGACCATGACGGTTCGGCCTCACGGCTGACTGGAGGGCAGCGTGGCTTTAGCTTTACTCGGGATGAGCTGTTAGGAGCGAGGGTGGTGTTTTGCTCTGGAGAAGCGGAACGCCGATGCGGTGCTGTGGCAGGGCTCTCCGCAGCGCTTAGAAATAGGCACGTTTCCAAGAAATTCTTGGCACTTCAGGGGAGAGCGTTTAGAGAAGCTCCTTCTGTTGAACTGATCCGGCCCGGTGCGATTTCTGCGGACGGCGTTAATGATTTGCAAGGGAGGCAGCTGCTGCCAAGTCAGCTTGTAGCGAGCGCTCTGCAAATCAGCCAGGAAAACTGACCCGGCGGCAGGTATTGTGACAGCAGCTGCCGCCGGCCCACGACTTCTGCAGCTGGGTTTCGTGCAAACCTGTGTTTCTAGCATTTGGCTTGTATTTTTTCAGCGCGAGGTACGTAGTCTAGGATGTTTTCGGTCAAGAGCTGCATCTCCCCTGGCTGTGGGCGGGGGCTTGGGCTGCCTCTGGGAGTTGGCCTTAGCAGAGCCACCGCTGGCAGCCCGCGGGCCCAGCACTCTTTGCCATAAGTAGGCTCCGGTTTTTAACCGGGGTTTTGTTGAATATTCTTGGTTTTCCCCAAAAGGATTAGGATTTACTGCTTTAGGGTCCTGGAAGAGGCAAGTTCTACTCGTGAAGAACCCACGCGCAGGTACTCTGCTGAACAGCTTGGTTGCAAGAGCAGGTAGCCAGCCTTAATTAAAACAATGGAAGTGAATTACATTTTGTACTTAATTGTATGTCTTCTACTGTCTGTGAAATAAAAACGGAGCAGTGTCACGAGGGCTCTG
The DNA here is from genome assembly GCF_047370975.1 of Nipponia nippon. NCBI lineage: Eukaryota > Metazoa > Chordata > Aves > Pelecaniformes > Threskiornithidae > Nipponia > Nipponia nippon. The sequence continues at coordinate 1,263,867 of NW_028262362.1, forward strand.
GTTGTCTTATGGAGAACGGTGCAAGCAGAACCACCCAAACCCGCCTGTCCTCTTGAGGTGCTACTGGGGCGAATTTACCCTGCCAACAGAAAACAAACAGCCATCCGCCTCTTTGAGGAGCGTTTATTACTTCTATGCAGAAACCCCCTGCAAAACCATAAGTTAGAGCTATACAGGAAAAATCCGTATGTACAGTTATGAAATGAAAGAAGACAATCATCGACTGCGGTAAGGCCGGGGACCCGCACCTTATCTTTTTCTTCACTCAAGGGCAGTGGAGCCGCAACAGCGGAACAAGCCTCTGGGGCCCAATGTAAACAGTAGTAACGAGTCTGTTTAAGGTAACTTTCACAACAAAGGGGATAAAAGGGTATTTTAGGACATAACGAAGCATGTTTCGGGGATGCGCAGTCTCTGCTGTGGAGGAGAGAGCTCCGGGAGAGGCCAGCCGGGGACGAGAGAGGCCCTGCTCTCCCGAGAAAGGAGTCTGTGCAACAGGTGAGGCTTTCTCTACGACCCAGGTCCGAAGGGTCCGGCTTTCTCTGCCACCTCCAGAGCCAGCTTCAAGTTCTGGTCAAACAACTCGCATCTGAAACAGTCAGAAAAGCGGAAGGGGATGACTTCACCTACGGAACAGGCTAAGGAAGATGGGCTCTCCACATCCTTTGGCTCTGCATCCTTCAAGGAGAGATTCCGTAAGTCACAAGAGGGCAACCTGACTGCTGTGAAACTTTGGCTGGGCCGTTAAGCACGAGTAAAGCTGCTTGCGTGGGCTCCAGCGTTAGGGAAGGACAGCGGGGATTGTACCAAGGAAGAGCGCCTCCCGCCTCCCCAGCAGAGCGGCACTGGAAAAGGCACAGGTCAGCATCCCGTCCCTGCAGCAGTGTGCTGGGTCGTCCCCCTTCCCTCAGCCTCTGGGTCTGCTTTGCCACTTCAGGGCTGTCAGCATTTGTTACTGCGCAGGCAGAAAGCGACAAGGGGTTGCAGCCGCGTGATTAAAAGTGGGCTTTTCCTTACCTGATCGGCATCTCCAGGGAGTAGAAGGGATTCTTCAGAGCAAAGTCAGAGTAAATCTCGTAGATCTTGCGGAGAAGGGCGTCTATCCCCGCCTGCCTCGGGTCAGCGAGCACCACGAACTTGATCCCTGGAGCCACAACGACAGAAGCGGGAGGAAGGCCGAGCTCTGTGACGGCCCCAGCAAAGCGGAGCGGGGCCGGGCGCCCGGGGCCGGACGGTACCTGTCAGCGTCTGGAAGCAGTGCAGCTTGAAGGTGTCTGTCTCCAGCATCTCGATCCCAGAGCTGCCGACCTCGGGGGACAGCTGCGACCCGATGGCGAAGAGCCTGCGGGGAGACGGCCCTCAGCGCCCGCCGCCGCCCCCGCCCACGCCGCGTCCCCGCCCGCCCCGTGCCGCCCCGGCTCACGAGTGGAACATGGAGGCCAGCATGAGCTTCTCGTTGGAGGAGAGGCGGTGGCGGCCGAAGCGGATGGACACCGGGTAGTTGGCGGGGTTGCCCAGGAACTCCAGCACGTCCTTCCCGTCCGCCGTGAAGCGCCCGTTCACCTCGGCGCCGTTGATGGCCAGCACGGCGTGGCCCACTGCGGAGACAGCGCGGCGTCAGTCTGCCAGTCTGTCTGTCTGTCTGCCAGCCCGGCGCGGCCCGGCCCGGCCCTCCCCGCCCGCCGCCGCACCGCGGATGCCGTCGCGCTGTCCGAAGGCGACGACGACGCGCTCGTCGTGCGGGCGCAGGACGAGGTCGAGCGGGAAGCTGAAGGTCTTCTCGGTGTCGGCGCGGGGCGCGTAGTGGTCCAGCTGGTAGATCAGGCCGCCCGCCTTGTTCACCACGTAGACGCTGAAGATCGCCATGGCGCCGCCCGCCCCGCCCCGCCCCGCCCCGGAAGTGGCGTCAGGCCGTGCCCCGGAAGCCGCCCGAGAGCACGGGGCTTCCCCACGCCTCGCGCCAGGCGCTTCCTTTCTCGGCCGACATCTTGGGGGAGCAGCCGCCGCCGCAGCATGGTGAGGCCGGGGCGGGCGGCGGGGGCGCGGGGGGACCCGCCGAGCGGCGGGAGGGCGGCCCCGAGCAGGGGCCGGGAGCTGGGGGGGGGGGGGGGGGGGGGCCGTCCCCGCCGCTGACCGTCCCATCCTTCTCCCCCCCACTCCACCCCGCAGCCGCCCAAAGACGACAAGAAGAAGAAGGACGCGGGCAAGTCCGCCAAAAAGGACAAGGACCCGGTCAACAAGTCCGGCGGCAAAGCCAAGAAGAAGGTAGGAGCCTGCGCCGCGCCTGCCGAGGCGGCCTCGCTGGCGGCGGGCCCCGGGCCGCGGCCCTCGCCGAGCCCGCCGTGAAAAGGCGGGGCGCGCAGCCGGGCGCACGAAGGGGCGCGGGAGCCCGATCGCTCGGAGGAGGCTGCTGGGGCTCCCCAGGCCTTCCAGGCCTGCGGCGCGGGTGGCTGGGTGCTCCTGGCGCTGGGGGGCCGTCTCGTTAGAGGAGCCCTTTCGTCATCTGGCTGTAAGTTGCAGGCGACGGCGTTAAAGCTGGGTAACAAAAGGTTTTGCTCCTTTTATTTGGAGGTGCTGTAGGTATTGTCTGTAACACGGACGTTTATAAAGGCGACTTTGCGCATCTCGTTAGTTCTTTAATCTGGGACGCGAGATGGAGACGTCTGATGGTGCAGTTCTTAGGGCATCCGGAAGCTTTATCTTTTGTTATTGCTTAGAAGATGTCTTAGGGTTTTTTTTTTTCCTCTTTTCAAGTAGAAGTGGTCCAAGGGGAAAGTGAGAGACAAGTTGAACAACCTTGTCCTGTTTGACAAGGCCACCTATGACAAACTGTGCAAAGAAGTCCCCAACTACAAGCTCATCACGCCTGCAGTTGTCTCGGAGCGACTGAAGATTCGAGGCTCCCTGGCTAGGGCTGCGCTCCAGGAGCTGCTCAGCAAAGGTAAGTGCTCAAAACTGTGGAAAAACAGAAGGCAGCTTGAATTGGGCGTCATCTTCTTGCTCACCTAGAAGATTTCATACTGTATCTGCAGTATGCAAATTGGTGCGTTTCTGATGAGCCGCTGCCTTAGCTCGCGTTTCAAAAGCGCTCCAAAGTAAGGAGCAGCGGCTCTGCCGCTTTCAGTGGCGTTGCTGTAGTAAGACAATGCTGCCAGAAGGACGGGTTGTGACAGAACCGCTGCCAGACCCGAACAAAAGCCGCGTATAAGCGTGTGTAGTATCGGGTACCCTGGCATTTGCTATCGCGCGTTGTCCAGTCCGCCCCTTTAGAAGGGAGCGCGACATCCCCGGCGTCCTCCACTACGCGCGCGTGCACTCGAATAATTTCCTTTTTTCGTAGGTTTGATCAAACTGGTGTCCAAGCACCGAGCCCAAGTGATCTACACCAGAAACACGAAAGGTGGAGACGCGCCCGCCGCAGGGGAGGACGCGTAGGGAGGTGAGACAGCGGGCTCTGTGAAGGAGCTGGGTCACGCTTGGTCAGGGGCTGGCAGACGGCTACGCGCCGTGTCACGGGCAGCTCCCACGTTGCTTTGGGTGCGCCGTTTCTCCAGGTGTTGAGGACGTCGCTCGCGCTCCGAGCGCCTGTCTGTGTGGCGTTGCTGGAAACGTCAGTTCTCCAGAGTTAAAGAGCAATTTGCGATTTTGTCCCTGTTGCCCATCGGACGGGGAGAGCTGCGTGCGCTCTCCTATCTCTGTGGGCTGCGGGGCCCGCGTCTTCGCTGCTGCCAGAGGGCACCATGTGCAAGTGTTCTTATTGGGGCAGGGCTTTCGGGCGGTTTGGTTTGTGCCTAGCTGGTTGCGAGCCGGTTGTCTGATTTGGAACTTCTTGCTTTGCAGGTTCTCCGGTGACCTCGTCCACAATGTGTCATATGTAGATGCACGCAATAAAATTATTGAAATAAGTTTCCTTGCTTTTTCAAGAATGTGTACGTTTCGTTATTGACGCGTTATTGATAGTGGCTTCTGGTACAGGTCACAGCTGTCTTCCTCTAGCAGCAAGTTTTTGCATTTATACGGTGTTAGGAATGTACTGTGAACGTGCTTTTATATCGCAAAAAGGGAAGGAACTTTTGCATCCCCGACAGCAGCCAGTGACGTTAAGCCGTATTCGGTTCTAGTAGGAGGAACACCGAAGCCTGTTTCTGGCATTGTAGACAGGGAAGGTGCTAGTGGGATATTTCAATCATGTATTTAAACTCCCTCTAAACAAGCTGCTAAATAAGCAGCTCTAAATCAGGCTGTATTTTGTTTAAATTAAAAGGAAGAACTGCCCACAGCAATGGTCTTCAAGGCCTCCTTTCTTCTACTGAGGACTTCAGGTGAGGCAGAACAAGTAAAGTAATATAAATTAGAATGAAAACATCAGCTGCGTGTCATCGGTTATCCCCAGCATGGGCCCTGCATCTGAAACAAGTTTCAGTTGCTCTACTAACACAGGTAATTTAAAAAAAAAAAAAAAACAACTTTATTTCTCAAAAACTTGGTTTTTTAATGGGACATCATGCCACACATCAGCCTAGGACACTGGCAGCACGCGCTGTATAAGGCAGGCTTTCTGATTATGAAGATACCGCGTAGGCAGGAGACCTTCCCTGCTGGCAGGATCTGCCTTTGTGTAGCTTAAGACTCAAGAAACCGGTGCCCAGCTGTGCGCTGCGCGTCTCTTACAGGGGGAGTGGGTCTGCCACGATGCCCCCCTTCCGGTAACGGTGCTCAACTCGGAATGAGGCCGTGGTCGCCCAGCCTTGCGGGGGACTGGACGCGTCTAGATGTAGGTATTCAATAAGAGCGCTAAACTTGGCGGCGGCGGTGGCAGCGCCGACAAAGCTGCAGGTACCCGCAGTCCGCCCTTCCGCTACGGTCACAGCTTGGTTTCTTCGGTGCTCCTCTTCTGATCACCTTTTTTTCTTCTTTTCCCCCGATTCAGTTCTGAACTGATGCCTGAAAGAGAGCGTACAAGTCAGAACGCAACAGCCTTTAGAAAGAGGTAATGCTGCCTCATCTAACAAGCGAGATAGTGCTAGGCACAGTGGTGTAGAACAGACGCTTACTCCGCTATTTTTTTTCAGTTATCTCGGTGAGCTGCAGTAGTCTCTTCAGCTAGCTGGCAGAGATTTCTAGCGTATTACGAGGCGCCAGCGGAAGAAGCGTGCGTATGCGCACCAGTACGCGGGTCTGAAAGGTGAGCCTAGCTCAGCAAGGCAGACGCCTTCGCGTGCGCGGCCCCTGCAGCCGCGACCGCGCTTCGCCCCGCAAGTCAGCGTGCGCTGCTCCAGGGCAGGAGCGACGCCCTGCCCGGACTGAGCACCGCGTGGCGTGACTCGTTTGCGCGGTAAGACATCTCCTTACGCTTGCTGCTACCGCCAAGCCCGCTCCGCGAGCGGCTTGCGTGGAAGGAAGCCGCACGCCCTCCCCTCAGCATCGGTCCGTGCTGCCCTGACGCCCACCTGGACTGCCACCTCCTGCCGTGATTCCAAACCCGCCCGAAGGAAGGGAGCCAGCCGTCACCCGTCTGAGAGGTATGGTCAAAGTTGGCACCCACGCGCTCCGCTGGGAGCTTTTTCAGCTTCTGCTTCTCCTCTAAAAAATAGTTCGTTAAGTGAAAGTTTTTCAGTCAAATAGCTTTTGATTCTTTAGTGCGGTAAAGTGAACGTAAGGTTAACTGAAACGTATGCAACCCGCTCACTTTGCTTGAGAAATTCCTCGTACGAAGGTCCAATTTGTGGTTTACTTCCATCCTCTTCCTCTGTTAGCCACGGAGGTTTTGCTCCTAGAAGTCAGGGGGAAAATGCATTTAGCCACTGAAGCTATCCTAAGCTCGAGATAGGGGAAGGCATCACCTCTACTCGCTGTCCCCGCAGCTCGCCCTGCCAAGCGAGCAGCAAAGGAAAAGTAAACTTGGGGCTTCGTAAGAAAAAGCAGCTGGCTTGTCTCAGTGACGGCCGTGGCAGATCGCACCCCAAACCGTACGCTCCGCGCAGCAGTAGCACCAACAGCGTTTTCATGATACGGAAGTGTCGTCTTCTCCTCTAGCGTGTCAAACGTTAGCAAAAGAGCGAGCAGCTCCAGGTTACGCTGTAACTGCTTCAGAACTGCTTTCAGTTACCCCTGTTACGTTTGCAAGCCAAGAGTTTTCAGCAGGGTAGCGACCAAATGAGCCACGAAGCAGGCGCGGTTACCTGTGTGAACATTTCCTTTCCCTTCTGTTTCCTGTCAACAGAAACATAAAACACTAATGAGAAACTGATGCTTTCAAGAACGTCTCTAAACAGAAGGGCATTACGTGCGTTCCCTCCCAGATTCAAGCTGTTACAAAAAGACGCAGAGGGAGGCTCGTCGCCGCTTTCTTTGAGGAGCGGTTGGGTTTTCTGTGCGTGTTAGAGAACGTTTGCTTAACGAAACGCAAGTTTAGACTGGATGACTGGAATTCTCGGCTAGTCGGTCGTCTGAATCGGCAAAGCTGCCTTTTTCAGCGACGGAGGTTGCAAGCCCTTGCTTGGCTTTGTGACGCGTGCTATAACTTGCAGTTATTTAAGTCATGCTCGTTAGCAAGTCACCCCTACCTGGTGGCCGATGAAGGTCAAAGCCTGGCCTGCCTCCATCCAGTCTAAGTCAGGTCCTGCCTGCGTCCCGCTCGGGCCAGGCTGCTCTGCATCCTGAGAGGAGTCCCTGGAAGAGGGGAGCCAAGGGGCAGGCTGAGAGGTGAGCGACTGCCGAAGCCGGGCAGGCAACGATTGTCCAGAGGTTTCTGGAGCAGAATGGTATTTGTGTTCGGAGAGTTTTGCAGTAAGAAGGGCAAGGAGGAATGTTCTCGGGGCAACGTTAAACACTTTTGTGCTACCACTGTGCTCGCTCTTCGTGGCTGTGAGCGCTTACCTCCCAATGCGTGGACGGGAGGGCAACCTTTCTGCGGCTATGGCGCTTACTATCGTCTAGGCCATAAGAGTCTGTGAAGGATCTGAGCGAACGCGAGATCCTGGCGGTGGCAGTGTCAACTCTGGCAACAGCAGCGGCAAGCGCAAAAGGCTGCCGCTGTGGCGCGGGGCGGTATTTGAGTGGGGTGCGGGTGAGCAGCAATTTAAGGAAAACGGTTCTCACCTTCTGGGTCCGGCTGGGGGGCCGCAGAGGGCAGGTCCCGCGCCAGGCTCCGGCTCTGTCTGAAGCTGGGCGCGATTCAGGAAAAAGGAACGATATTTCTGGCGCTGAGCAGAGCCCCCGCCCGCCCCCAGCCCCTCGCCGGGGCGTCCGGTGCCGCCGGGGACGCGCGGCCGCGGCCCCGGCCCCGCTCCCCACAGCCAGGGCAGGATACGGCTCACCGACCTGGAGCGCGGCCTGCACCGTCTCCCGCTGCCTGCGCTCCGCTTCCCGGATGCCGGCCGCCATCTGCGGGGAGAGCGCGGGTGAGGCCGGGACCGGCTCGGCGGGGCCGGGGTCCGGTCGGCGGGGCCGGGGCCGGGTCGGCGGTACCTGGCGGATGCGCTCCTCCTCCCGCCGCTGGTGCGCGGCCAGCGCCCGCTCCAGCGCCCGGGCGAAGCGCTCGTACTCCTCGGCCGGCACCAGGAACCGCTCCCGCGGCGCCGCCTCCGGCCTGTTCTCCCGCCAGAACCGCGCCGTCTCCCGGCGGTGCTCGGGCCTGCGGGACACCCGTCAGCGCCGCCCCGGCCCCGCCGCCCGCCCGCCGCCGCCTGCCCGCCCGCCTACCCGGCCAGGTGCTGGAGGAGGCCGGCCTGCGGCAGCGCCAGCCCGCCCCGCCGCCCGTCCCGCCGCACGCCGCGCCCGCAGCACAGGCACCAGACGCGCCGCTCGTGCTCCGCCGGGTCGTAGGGCCGCACGGCCCCGCCGCCCTCCCCGGCCCCCGCCGCCGCCGCCCGCGCCGCCGCCACCTCCTCCTGCAGCCGGTCCAGCGCCTCCCGCAGCCGCCGCCGGTGCGCGGCGCTGTACAGGTGCCGCCGGCCGGAGAAGGAGGTGCGGCGGCACAGCCCGCAGTAGTGCACCGCCATGGCGGCGCGGCGCGGCCCGCCCCGGCCCGGCCCCGCGGGGCGCAGGCGCGGCAGCCCGCCACCGCCCGGCCGCCGCGGCGAGGGGCGCCGGCCCTGCCTTCCCCCCGGCCCCGGCCCCGGCCCCGGCCCCGGCCCCGGCCCGGGGAGCTCTCGAGCGGCCGCCGGACAGCGCGCGGGCTCGCTGCAGCTCCGGGTGCGCTGCTCAGGAGAGGAGCGACCCGGTCTGGCTGAAGATGTCCCTGCCAGTTGCGGGGGGATGGACCAGATGAGCTTTACAGGTCCCTTCCGTCCCAAAGCATTCCGGGATTCCATGCTAAGCCCCGCTGCAGGGTGTTGAGTTGAGGGTGGCAGGAAAGCCGACGCCCTTTTCCTTCATCGCGAGCTGGCGTTTCGCTCGGCGCCCCGCGGGGACGTGCGCGCGGCAAACGCCGCTCTCCCCCGGCCTGTCTGAAGCTTCATCTGGTTTCAGACTTCTTCCGTTCACCGTTACGAGCGCTCGCTGCAGGCACGTCGTACATCCCTGAAACCCGCTGGCCTCCCACCTGGCTGCCTTCTGACACAGCCTGTCCGGTAGCGTTGGTCCGACGCCTTCGTTTTCCTGCCCCTCCACAGCTCTACCGAAATCTTAACTGTTTGGTTGGGTTTTTTTGTTTACGTTCAGTAAGAGCAGAGGATGCTCATGGTCTAGCCCAGCGTGATTGAAGGAGAGCGCCTGAACTGCAGCATCAAGGTTCTCTCAGTGCTGCCATCCAGCGCAGCGAGGCCTTCAAAGACCGTTCACCTTAAATCAGGTCCCAGACAGACAGACAGAGCCTGTGCTGTCACGTGTGGGACTGACAGCCGCCTGTCACTCTCCGACTTCTGCAGTCGCTCAGGTGACATTGGCACCCAGCTGCGCAAGCCTACCCTGCGCGGTGGTTTGTGCGCTCGCCAGGGAAGCTACCAGCCTAGCGCGCGCGCGCGTTGCGACTCGATCAAACCGCTTTTAACGCGTCTCTTCTTTTATGCTCTCGTGGGCAGGCGGGTGAAAGGAGCCGATCTCCAGGGTGTGCCCAGCCCGCCCTCTCAAGCAGGTTCGGGGGGGCTGTCCCCTGGCATCCTCTCCCTGTGGGTCAGGACTAGGATACAACCCCGCAGTGAACTTCAGAACTCGCATCGTGACCGTGTGCTGTTTGTCCCCTGTCGACAGGGCGCCCCGGCTCCTGCTGCATGCGGGACTGATAATGGACATAACTGGAGCGATCGTGCTTCTCCTCGAGCAGCTGCCGCAGCAGCCAGGCAGAAGGTACAGAAAACCTACTCTTCTCAAACACTAGGCACCTGCTACCAGCCTGAATTCTGGCCCGGGGACGTGATTTTCTTGCCTCTTGCTGGAGAAGCAAGTAAGTCAACAGCACAACAGCAAGCTCTGATTGCTTCTTTTTTTTTTTTGCTTTGTTGCATCCTTGCCTCTCCGAGATAACCCCCTCCCTCCTCACACTCTGCAGTGCTTGCTGATTTCTGCCAAGCGAGCGTTGCAGAAATTCCAAGCACCTTGCAAAGCAGCCTGCCCAGCAGTTATGTGGATCCTTGCCTGCTGGTTTTACAGCTGGGCGGGCAAGCGCAACAGCTTGGAATAACGTCTGTACGGCAGGGGCTCCTCTCGCTCAGCCAGCTAACGTGTTCTCTGCTCAGCCTCCGGCCTGTGGGCCGAGACCCTTTGTTAGGGCACAGATCAACCTTCTCCCGCAGCTTCAGCCTCTGCACCGCAAGAACATTGCAAGAGGCAACAGCTTGCGTGGAGGACTTTGTGTTAAAGTCGTAGCGGCTGCCACATGTCAAAATGCCTCTGCAACTTGAGATGTGTGCAGCTGGAGCAAAAACTTGCCTTACTGAAGGAAATGAGATTGGTCACCTTTCCCCACCTTGCTTCTAAATTTGAGTCCTTATGTCACGATACTCATCATCTCCACACGCAGCTCTTGGGAAGCTACCTGCGGCAGGACCTGAGAAAACAAGCTTGGTTTGAAAACACACGGTACGTGTTTCAGAAGCAGGGAGCCAGAAGGAATCATAGGCCAAACAGAGATCTCATGAGATCTGCAAAAGAGAGAGAGAGGAAGTTGCGATAGTTACTTGGAGCAGAATGACTGCTCAGGCACTGACGCCACAGCCTCAGCTCTTATCCATGTTAACGTGATAGGTATTGTTTTGCTGAGCAACGCGATACTGAGATGAAGGCTCTGTGTTTTAATGTAGCCTGGTTTGTTCCTATTGCTAGGTTGGTTTCGTTAAAGAAGGGTTCTTGGCTGGTCTGGTGACCAAGCCCCGCTCCTGAGGCTGGCTCTACAGGGATCTCTGAGTGTCTGGTATCATCTCCTGGACCTGCTGTCCGGCAGTGCTGGTGACTGCGTACTGGCTTGGGTGCCTGTCCGTATCCCCCCCACCGTGGGAACCTTGTCACGTCTGACTCGCTCTGCGTTTTGCGGGGCTCCTGCCCTCTGAAACGTACCCGGTTCGCTCATGCTTTGGCGCACCAAGTCGAGAGCCTCTTTGGGCAGAGCCTGCGCCTCCTCCTGGAACTTTCTGCGTCCTTCTGGAGTCAGCTTCCAGAGGCAGGACTTGCGGTTTCCCTCGCCGCACACGAAGCCGGTGTTTTTCTCAAAGCAGCTGCTGAAGCACAGGTTGTGTCGGATCGTGTTTTTCCAGCCCTCTGGGGCCGTTTGAAAAAATGGGAAGTGCTGCCTGCGGAGAGAAAAGATTTGTCCTGAGCTGAAGCGATTAGCGGCTGTGATAAATGACAGAATGCATCGCATCCGAGCAAGGGAAGGAGGAGAGTGTCCTCCCTGACCCCTGTGGTGTAAGGATGGCTGGCACAGTTGAGCACTGTGTTTTTTCTAAGGAGGGTAAGACAAAACTAAAATGCTGGCTCTCGAGGCTCCTGGGTGTGGGTGTTGACAAAGAGGGGAAGCAGTTTTCTCAGCGGCATCTTGAGCCGAAGGCAGAGCTGAGAGCAGAATGCAAGTCCTGGCTGCCACGTCCCTGCTCCCCAGTAGAAGATCAGAGACTCCCGTACCCCTCGTCGTCCCTCGTCCCCTCACTCTGCGCCAGGAGCTGGGAGAAGGGCGGGTACCGTGTGAACTGGTAGATCTGCTGTACGGTCAGACTGCCACTTGCGCTGTTGCACAGGGCGAGGGCGATGAGGATGCAGTAATTAAGGGGGGGACGAGGCCAGCCTCCCTCGATTTTGGCGCTCATCTCCCTGGGGCACTTGAGCTTCACGCTCTGAGGCCTGAGGACTGCAGATTTCCGAGGCATCAGCGTTGCCTTGAGTTCGGGAGTTTCCGGCGTCTCCTGAGGAACCGGGATGTCCACACACGAAGCATCTTCACCCTCCATAAGCTGTGGAGAGGAAGGATAAAAAGGCCGGGGATATATTAGCCCTGGGTGGAATGAGGGGCGGGGATAAGCTGCCTTGTTCTGGGGGAGGGCGGGTCTGGCAGAGTGCGTATAGAAAGCTTATATACTTTTAAGTTTCAGCCTCCTTCCCTGCACTTTGTACTCTCAGCCTGTTCGTCAGACGGGCTCCATGCATTGACTGACCCCTGCTGAAACGGGAGGTAACCGCTCGCGGAGCTGCTGGGCCGGTTGCTCCTGCGGGATCATTAAGCGCATACGATGCCTAGGACTGCCCAAGCAGTTCCCTTTTTTATACCTTTCCAGCCTCGCCGGAGGATGACAGCGCATCCTCCTCGGAGCAGTCCGGGTCGGAGTAGTCCCAGGATGTGTTCGGCGAGGAGGTTTCCGTGGCGCCAGCGACCGAGGCCACCGGGCTGTCGGATCCAGCCGGCTCTACGCCAGGGCTCCCGGGGATGGGGCAGACCAGGCTGGGGTTTACCCACATCCACAGATGGGGCTGAAGGCCAGGTTCTGAGGAGAAGGAGAAACGTCACCCCGCCGGTCCTACCTGAGGACCATTTCTAGACCCTGCTGTCCAGAGGCAGCCTGGGGGAGCTCTAATGCAATGCAGCTCCCAAGGCAAAGGTCCCCAGTTGCCTCCCCATCCCTCTAAAGAGTGTTTTGTTTCCTGTTTTGCATAGAGCGTGCACGTCTGTGTGTTCTTGCACCGCTGCGGCCAGCCCGAACATCGGTGCTCGGCTCTGCAATTTTACTTTCTCTTTCCCCTGCACAGCCAGAAGAGCGTAAATTACTCCCTTCAGCCCTCCTCTCCCAAGTTTATCTGCCCAAAAGGTTGCATTCGGAGGGAAGTGTGTCTGCAGGCACAGCTATGTCATCACATCCGTGGCCTTGAGGGACGGGCTTCAACTTTTTCTAAGTAAGCTTGGAAAAATTCCAGCCTGGACACAGATGTTCTGGCTGGCAAAAGAAAAGCCCCTTTCCCAGGCCATTCTCTGAAACACCGCCAGCCTCCGTAGGTAGCACCAGGTCCCGAACGTACCCCTGGCATCTGGCAGTGCCCCTGCCAGCGAGCACCCCGGGGCTCAGCTTGCCGCTTCAGCGTGCAATGGCGCGGGGTCCCATCAGGAGCTGGTAGACATAGGGAGCCCAGAGACACTGTGGGTGAGCTTGTATTTTTTGTGTTAGCCTCTGTAAGCTGCCTACTTACTTTGTACCTAATTGCAGACACTTCTAATCTGATCTGATCACATTCAAACACGGGCTTTTTGTTAACTTCTAGACTGGAACTTACTGTTTACCAGATTTTACAACTTTCACCTGGGTTTTGGAGGTAGGAATCTTTTTAAAAGGAAGCCAAGTCAGTCCATCCCCCTGAGGCCCTTACCTTGCAGAAACTCTTCAGTAGTGACGGTGAGTTTGAGCTCCTCTGCCATATCCCAGTCCTCAAGGCCGTTTTTTAAATGCAGGCTTTCCCAGAATGACTTGTTTTGAAAACTCAAGTACATTTTCTTCGTATGGCAAGGTAACCTCCGGGTGCTGAGCGCAGCGGGATCTGCGAGGGTGGCACAAAGAATCCCGCAAGCTTGAAGTGCTCTGTGTGCTGAGAAAGCCGATTTCATATTTTCTTTTTTAAAAAGGATGTCACACAGGTGGGTGAAAGGCTGGTCTCTGTTTCACACTTCTAAATACCTATTAAAGCCCCTTCCAGTGAGTAAGTGCTCCATATTGGTGGAGTAAGCGAGCTGATTGAGAGTAAGATAGGTCGCACCACATAGGCTCTGTTTTCTGCCCATTTACTTTGCTAGAGCCTTGATAAACGAGCCCTTCCTGTGTTCATTAGGCTAACATTTTTTTTTTCCCCGCTCCTGATAAAATCACAGCACTACCTACTCTCTGCCGTGGACTTCCCCGATCTGAGACCCCGAACGTCTCTGGAAGCAGAACGGATGTCTGAGGAATGCACAGGGTGCTCGGGACGCGTTGGCAGGTACCAGGGAGCTCCCGCACCCTGCTCGCCTGGAAGCAGCAGGTTTTAAGACTGGAAACCGCTTTCTGTCAGCCCAGGCAAAACACCGAGGGGGTACCACAGTCGGGGAAAAGGAGCCGGGTTAAGCAGACACTGGGCGTGCTTTCACAGCCTGTCTCTTAGAAACTTTCTGGGCAGCTTGAAGATGTGACCTGAATTCTGCGTGCCTTCCTGAATTGCTTTTGTTTCTTTGACCATATCTTTCACACCCGGCCCCAGCCTAATCTGTCCCAGGTATTACGATGTGGAAGCAATGTGGTTTGTGCTATTAAAGGGTGGTTGTAATACATCCCCATCCTATCCGCCCACTCGCCATCGCTCTTCTGCTCGGAGGGCAGGGGAGGCAGGTGGCAGGGGTGGAAATGGAGTAGCTACACATCAAAATCCAAGCCTTGGCTTAGTACCAGCAGGCAATTAGATTTCAGACTCGCTACATATGTTGACCATTTTGTAGGAGGACGCAGGTTATGCTCGTAGCGGAGGAGTACGTCAGGGACCTGCTGCCAGCCCGTAGCAGGGAGACGGACAGAAAGAGGCTGGTTTTGGCAATTGCTGGAAGAGATTGCTCCGTAACGTTAGCATCACGATGTTGGGAGAATCTCGGCTTAAAAGTGAATTCCGTGACCCTTGCGCCAAAGGTTTGGCTTCGAGTTGTTTGGGGTCTTTTTCTGCACGATGAAAGAAAAGGGTAAAAGATGCTTTTTTCAAACTGCAGGCTTGCTCTGCAGTGGTTTGGGCCGAATGTCCCTGCACCGTTCGCTGTCACGATTCTCACCCTCTGCGTATCTGCGTCTTTTGAGACGGGCTGTTGAAAAAGAAGTCAAACACCAAACCAAGCCTTTCTCGAAGAGGTAGCTTTCAAAAGGCAGAGAAGGACCTGTCACGCTCAGTTTTGCTTCTTCAATAAAAGCAGGTATGATAGTTTGTACTGCATTAAGTTTTGCTTAGTTCTTGTTAGGCATTTCACAAATATCAAGCCAGCCTGGCTTGGCTTTCCCTACATGCAAAAGACTACAGTCGCATAGCTTTTTCCACCCTCGTGTGACAAAGCTCAGACGTTAGCTGAGACGACGTGCTCCCCGTCAGATTCCTCGGGTGTGAGCGGACCTGCTCGGTTGGCTGCTTTCCTCAAAAAAGTCTGAGGGCGCCCCAGTCAAAATCCTTTCCCCTTCCTGAAACCGGAGCCTGCTATTTGACTTGAGTTGTGCTGCAAACAATCCAGCTACGATAGTTTAATAATTTACCACGTATCAGTCGACCTGTCGCACCACAAAGTTGCTTTCCCCTTTCTGTCTGGCGCGAAACTCTCATGCGGCGGAGTATGCGTCAGCTGAGGCATAGTAATTCATTAAGCCCGTGATTATCTACGTGCACCCTCAATTGATGCCTCACCTACCCACATAACCTTTGGTACTTCAACAATAAACTCGCACAAGACTGCTAGGCTGGCTGCAGTTATGTTAATAATCTTAGAACCGCGTAAGTATTTTGGGGGGGGTAAAAGAAGTCCTGCGATAGCCAGACCTTGCCTGCGGATGAAGTATCGTGACCTGCTTGCCCTTCAGCCAGGCGTGGTTTCTGAAAAGCAAGCAGGGCCATGCGTGAGGCACCGATGTGAAAAACAGACAGAAGAATATTTGGGGATGGACTTGTCCGCGGGAAGGACACCGTTCCCTGTGCCACTTTCCAGGAGCCGCCCTGGGAAGAGCGGCCTGGCAGAGCTGCAGGAGGGTAGCCGGTGTGGCTTGGCCACAAGAGGCCATGTGAACAGGCATTTTGCAGGGAGTGATCGCATTCACCTGTAGCCGGTTCAGAGCCGGTGCCCCCGGAGCGAGGTGGGGGCTCTCCAGCAAAAGCTGCTACAGGGCGATGAAGGAGATGAGAAACAGCTGCAGACCTGCCAGGGCTGAGAGCAGCAACTGGCTGCAGCTGATTAGAGTTTCCTTTCTCCCATGTTCCCCCAGGTTTCTGTGTCCTCAGAGAAGGCTGTGCCCGTCTGTGGGACTGGTAAGTAACGCAAGGGGAGGGATAGGATGTGACACAGTATAATATAATATAGCACTCTACCCGGGGAAGGCCTAAACGTTTGTACTTAGACCCTCCCCAGAAAAAGATGTGCAAAGAGCTTGATAATATCTCCTGCCTCTGCTGCAGGGATGGAAACGGTTCCCCCACATGATAACATTTACTTCTTACGGGTAGGGATTTGAGGCGCTGCTATAATACAAACAGGTAAAGCAGGGAAATGAGCCCTGTGGTCTGCCCAGTCTGTGCAAAAGCTAGCAAAACTGGGAGCAGAAGTGTTGGTTTCCAGCTTAAAGCCTAAGAATGTTTTAAATACCCACAATTGGGTATTTAAATACCCACCACAGACCTTTCCCTTAAGTCGAGGAAAGGGCTAAAAGGCCTTAATTTTGCCTTTGGCCTTTCAGTTGCTGAATCCCAATCCCATCGGTTTGTCTACTGCGTATTCTGGGTGAAGGCATCGTAAGCCCTGAGCTCTGTCTTGCTACCCCTGCTTTCCCAGGGGAGAGGGATCTTGATCAGACTGATAGAGCCGATTTGTGGCAGATAAAATCTAAGACTGCCGATTCCTTACGCCCTACAGTTTAACCAGAAGCTCCCACTTGTCTCCTAAAGCCGTCTCATTTTCTGGTCTCCCTCTAGCTTTGGAAGGTGAAACAGAAGTTAGAAGAGAACCTGCTGACACGTGCAGAAGGTCAGAGCAGCCAGCATCTCTATCTGCATCATGAACGGAGCTGAAAATGTAGAGAAGCGACAGGCTGGAGGTGTCTTGGCTCAGGACGTCTGGATTCTTCAAAGCCAGCTCTTTTCAGGTGAGTGCTACCTGCACGGAAGCCAACTGATGGGAGAGTTTTACTGAAAACCGGTCTCGCCTACTCCCACGCACCTCGTACCCACAAGAACTCCAGGGAAGCTTCGTAAGGGTGTGGGTTGGGGTCGGGGGGCAAGCGCCGTTCTCTTTCCTTGCTGATCCCTATCTCCTGGCGTTTTAGACTAAGACTCGTTTGCAAATCAAGAGAAAAGACGTTTCAGATTTGAGATGTAACTGCGAGTGTGCTCGATTGCTTCTCGGGATGTCTGACTTTCGCACGTGCGTTTCCACCTGTGCGCGTGAGGCGTAGGTAGATGTTTTTGGCCAGGCTTTTGGCTTCATGTGTGTGCGTGGATGTGTTGCATAAGGTCTCCTCGGGACGCCAGAGAAACTAGATTTGCTCCTGTTTCTGAAAGATGTTGGATCCAAGCTCACCCTCTCCCCTAAAGTCGACCATATCTTTCACACACGGCCCCTGCCTAATCTGTCCCAGGTATTACGATGTGGAAGCAATGTCCACTCCCTTAACGGTTGGTTGGACTCGATCATCTTAAGGGTCTTTTCCAACCTTAACGATTCTATGATTCTAAAGATAGGGGAGCTCTGTAACTTGGCTTCCGACTCAAGAGTTTTATTCAAGCCTGGCTCGAATGGCTCTTGTATTCCACAGCCCCTGAAAGCTTTGAATTTGTACAGAGTGACATCCGCTTGTCTGTGGTGACAGGAGGGTATCATTGCTTGTCTTGGCTTTGCCCAGCTGATGGTGTTTGTACAGAGGCAAGCTCAGTGGGCGTGGGGGACTCTGGGCTTCTGAATACTGGTCATGCCAATCAACTGTGTTCTTTATATCTATATGCACACATCTTTTTTTTTTTTTTTTTTTTTTTCTTCCCCCCTGTGGTAGAACAGAGATTAATTTCCAGTTAAGTAATTGGTACTTTTCCCCATCTTCCTAGTGTGTACGGTAGGCACCTGGCTTGTCCTCACACAGTGCTGCTCCCGCTGTGTTGGCATTGCTTCGATTCCCCGTGCTGCAGCAAGTGGCTGATGCTGTGACTATAACGCAGAAAGCGCTTGCGGGATTTGTGTGGGCCGGGGTTAAAACCAGTCGTTTCTGTTAAAGAGAGGCAGTGGGGAAAGTATAGGCGGGCAGGGGGAGAGGGGAACGTGGGGCAGAGAGGAGGCTGCGGGCGGGCGAGAGTCGGTTGCTCCATCGGCACCGGACCGGGGGCCGTGTCAGGGTGCCCGGTTAATCCTGCGGATGCCTGGCTATGTCTCTGTTGGTACTGTAGGTAGATGCTGCTGCCGTCGTAGCTGTTCGTAGCTGCCTCGGGACATGAGGACGCAACAGACGTACTTGATGAGTATCGCGGCCTTTTTTCTAAGCCGTTTTCTATTCTCTCTGAACAGATATGCTATTTTTCTGGTGGGGGAAAGGCGGCCTCTTACCCCCCACATCCTCAAATTCTGTGAAGTCGCAGTAAAAGAGCTGAACTCGGGTCTCTGCCCCTCCTCCCTGATTTTTAAAACCACTTCAAAGGTGAGCTGGCGGACGATTGAAGCGACCGGTTCTGCCGGGCTCGCCGCCACTCACCTTTCGTGCCGCTCCCCCGCGGAACAAAGCGCGGCGCTTCCCTTTGATTTCCTCCTTTGAAAGCCGTAGGGGACAGAGTCTGAAACGCTCTGCAACTTTTTTGGCGAGTCTGTTCCGGTACCTTCCTGAAGCGCTGGGTGGATCAGGACAGGGCTCCAGGGAAGAGACCTCACTCGTGGCTAAACTAACCGTCAGCGCAGGCTGGCCGATGGGATGCTTCATCCCTCCTGGATGTCGCAGCCGGTATCCCCCGGGTTTGCAAGGAGGGCAAAGTAACGCGTGCGGCGAGGGGAGGAAGGAGCCGCAGAGCATCTCAGAGTTGGTGGCTTTGACCGACACGTGCGGGGGTCCCAGAGGCCGGTCTGGGCTGCCCCTCACCAGCAGTACGTGCCACCTCCCGGCTCGGCCCCTGCCGGAGGGAGGGGTCTGCCCTATTCTCCGTTTTCCATGCTTTCTGCCAGGAAGAGATGGCACGCGGCGGAGCGGAGCACGTGCTGCCAGCCTCCTCCCAGGTGGGAAGGGGAAAAGAAGCATGGCGAGCGCGCGTGCTGCAGTCAGTGCCCAAGGCACGCAGACTGCTGCCCTCTCTGCAAGGGAGGGTAGGAGAGCAGGGTTTGTCTTCGTGATGTGAGTTTCCATACCCCCTTCTGTGCCGTCAGGGCTTGAGATGTTTGCAAAGCTTTAACGCATAAGGCTGTCATTTGCAAGCGGGTAGCGACGCAGGCCATCCCTGCATCACGTGAGGGGGGTGAAGACCCCCCTGAATCAACAACCCCACCTAAGTGTCCCAGAGCTCTCTTATCAAAATACAAACAGAGCTTGTCTCTGCTCGGCTCACAAGATGACAAGATTGCAGCAGTGCAGCTGCACTGCCAGCACGTGCGGTATTTAGTGAGAAGAGAGATGCAGGTCATGGCTGCGATGCTCAGAAACAGTGGGATGCTGACTCGGTGCAGGGAGCAGCGGTGATAAAGCAGTAGGAATTGGTCGTGTCGAAGGAAGTGCCAGATGACAGACTTGGGCTAAGGTTAATAAATCTGATCTCTGTTATTCTGGTGAGACTTCACGTTTTACAGCCAGCCTCGCTTTCGTGTGTGTTGCAGAGCTGCACAATCGAGAGGACACCTCCTCTTCCCTGCTGGTCCGGGGCCAGGCTGGATGCCTGTACATGGCTTCTTGTGGGCCAGCACTGAAAATCTAAACACATTAGCGTGTGTTTGTGTTTGCGCGTTCACCTCTCGGCCTCTGGCTGCGAGAACCAATGCTGGAATCGCATTCAACTGCTTATAGCAAGACGACCCATGTATCGGGGCATGAGCCTTTGCGTAAGACCGCTCTGTGTGATTCAGCCTCGCTTGTCCTGCTAGTGGAGGGCCACCGAGATTAGGAGGACCACGTCACTGGATGTTTAGTCTAAAAAAAAAACACCCCTTTCTTTTTACTGCTGCTTGAAACAGGGATGTTGTATCTTTAAGGCACCCCCTTCTCACTCCCCTAATACCTCAAGGCCTCCGAGTGATTCTGGAGGAGCAGATCAGTGCAGGAGTTTAAGGCATCTTTCCCTGCCCTGCTGCACTGCTCACTTACTGCTCCGAAGGCTGTGCTTTGCCATTTCCATGGAAACCATTAGTTGCTAAGCAACTGGAGCATCATCTGCCCTGAGCCCTTGCATCTAATTATCCCATCACAGTGGCTGAGAGGGGCTGGGGGGGGATTAACTCCTCTACCATGGCAGATCCATTGACAACACTTTAGTCACATTTAAAGGGACATCGTCTCCCTTCTGCTGTGCTTATCGAGACTCTCTTGCTCGGGCAATTACTTGGTTTTCTTGCATCGTTGGACTACGAGAAGGGATCTGGGCTTCTGCGAGCAGCAGAGATGGTGTCTGTGCTCGCGGCACGCTTGCTGCCCGTGCACGGAGCTCTGCTGCGAGCTCTTCTTGCCGTCCAAGTTATGCGTGATGCGCTTGGCTATACGTTTGGCTCATGCAGTCCTTGCCTCGCAGGCTCTGTCTGGGCCATGCTTTTAGTCCTTCGTATATCTCCTTTGTGTTGCGATTGCCCCGATGCTGCCCTTACGGTATTGTCTCTGTCCCAAGAGCCTGATGTCATGTCTGCTCTGTGAAGTATTGCTAATTCTTCAGAACTCGGCAATGGAAGAGGTGGGCAGGTCGCTGCCTTCGGTCTGTCTGCAGACTAAAGCGAACATTGCACAGCTTGATATTCAGTTCGGTATTACCTTTCTGTTTGCTGCCAGGGGGGCTAAAGATTAAGTCTTTGAGGAGCACTGAAAGTCTGAGGTGTAAAGTAACAACTAAGGAAAATCTCATTTCCCGGACCTCTGTAAGTGGACAAAGCCACCAGCTGACTGGTGAATTTTGAACATTCAGATAAAATAATTGGTCTGAGAGCTGATTCTGATTTCGAGTTTGCAGATCCACAGTTGATATTGTGCAGGACTCGGTCTCCCCGCCGTGATAGATTGCACCCGGGTGAGGTTCCCGGACCTGTGAGGAGAGTGGTAGCAGTTTGAGTTACCTTTAGCCAAACGCCTGAGCTTTGTGAAAGCCTGCCTGCACCAAGGCCCGTGCTTGAGTAAATTGTATCAGCTTCTTGCCTGCTCCCATCTGGCTGGTTAGGGAAGAATTTCTCAGTTTTCACTTTCTCCTGGGAAATGGATGCTTTGTGATTTACTAAGGTGATTGCTTTTCTAGTGGCTGGATCAGTGAGGATGGGGAGGTTTGTTAGAAAGCTTTTATTCCATTTTTTTTACTGCATCGGTCTGTGAACCAGCTGAGTGTTACTGCAAAGCTTCCTAGCAGCGTTTGCTGCGCCTTGTATCGGTAGTGAGGACGGAGCTTCTTCAGCAGGAGGGTGGCCCATCCTTACCTTTGATAAAGGAAGAGAATCCCTAATACCTCCCTGATTTGTCTTTGTTTCTGTGTCCATCCTTGAATTGTAATGTCTTTTGCTGCAGCCAAAGCCTGCAGGCACCATTCAGCCCTGGCAATATGTTGTGCCAACCTGTTAGCAGCACTTCCACCCCTCTCCCCCTCTCCCTTGGAACGGGACCAGGGCATGCGGCTCTCCGAGGAATGAGTGACCGGGGGCTGGGCGGGATGGGGTAGCTTGGGAAGATGGAGCAGGTGCCCCCCACCTCGCTCTCAGGGTAGACGGATGATGATAATTATTATTAGACCTCTTGTAACGATCTCGGAGAGAGGTAGGTGGAGGAGAGAGACATATTTTGTCACGAAAACAGGAAATGTAATTAAAGTCCACATGTTAATTGGGAGCTGGAGGGGAGAAGTAGATGGATTTCTGCCTGAAGTTTCATTGGCATTGGCAGTTGGGCACTTCGCATAATGCTAACAGACAAGGAAGAAAGGCTTTGGAGGAGAAGCATGGAAGATGGAAGTGTTGCGCAAGGGTTCCTGTGGCTTGGAGCGGAGCGTGTAGTGTAAAGGAAAAGCTTTGTTTTCCCCAGCCGAGGCTGGGAAACCAAAAAGAGCGACGGTGTCCATAGCCTTTCGCTTTTGGTCCTCTGGTGTAAATTGGCCGTGTCGAGGCTCACGGGGAGACGGTCCAGGCCTGATGAGCCACGTGTGTTTCTCTCGCCTGCCGCCTGCCTGGGTGCCTCCCTGTTCCCTGCGTGGGGATTCGCAGTCCCAAGAAGGTCAGACCAGCATGCTCATCCTCTTAAAAGTGGATGTGAGAGAGTTCCCAAGCTCCCGCCGCCCCGTCGATGGCGGGCATCCCAGCCGAGCCCAAGTCTCGTGCAGCTCCTGAGACAGAAAGTGAGAATATCTCATAGCTCTGTGCAGATCAGGGCAGATGAAAGCTGCTCATCTGCCCCTCTGGGAATGTGCAAGAAGGCTCATCAGGTGCGGGTCCCTGGTGGTTTCAGGTGCTCTGATATAAGGAATTTAGTGCTTGCCTTTTTCTCGTGGGTCAGGAGTCGACGAGGTTACAGCTCTGCTGCTCTGACAGGCTGGTGAATGTCAGGGCAGGTATAACAGGAGGATCTCGTAGGTTTGGATCTCGGACTCCTTTGCTGCATAGGACAGATCTGCGGAAACGCATTGGGAAACGATATCTGCCCTGTTTGTAGCAGGACATTAACGTATGTAACATGGGGATCCTCCACTCCTTCAGCTGTGCCTATACCCCATTACCATGGGTCTGGAGAAGGAAAAGGGAGCTGGCTTCTACATGTGCTTGACAGGAAGCTGAAGCACTGTATGGGAACCGGGGTGGAAATGGGTAGAGGGGGCGAGAGCGTAGGGGAGTCTGATACGCCTGCTTACAAGAGGGTATTGCAAAATCTGAGGGTATTGCAAAATCTGAACGCATCTGTGAGAAAAGAGGGTGGTAGTTCGTGGGCGCGTGCTGCTGTTTGGGGGAGTAGAGGATGACTCCGCTTCTTCGCAAGAGTGAGAAGGTGGTTGTCTGTGCGCAGAAATTAAGGGAACTGTTCAAAACGTAGTTTGCCATGTGTCGGGGGCTCACAGGGATCAGGGGAAGCAAATGTGCAAGCCTCTGACTCGCGCACGAGGTCCCAGAGTCAGGAAGGAGTAATCTAAAAGCTGCTTGAGCCATGTGCTGAATGTTAATGAGGCAGGCAGCACTGACAAAAATGCTGCAGCCCGCCTCCTGCCGCCCAGCTTTGCTACCAGTGCGGCTGCTTCCCTGGAAAGAGCAAAAGGGCTTGTGCTGGCAGAGCGTGCCTGAGGACTTGAGCTTCCATGAGCAAGGCAGCCTGGGAGCTTGTGGAGCAGAATGGTTGGCGTGCCTCCTCGCTCTGTCCAAAAGCTAGGTGAAACGCTCCCTTTGCACCCGCGGGCTTCCCAGTGGAGAGCAGCACCCCTTTATCTGAGCAGAGCGTGGCATCAGGCAGAACCAGGGCAAAACTCAAGGAAGAGCGTCGCAGCTCTTGTCCACGGAGCACAATGAATTTGCTTTGTAAGACTGTCCGTGTCTATCCTGGTGGATGAACGCTGTGCTGGAGCAGCACACGTAACTGCAGGCACGCAGTGCTGTCGCACGGTGGTTGGGACAAAGAAGAAATTAAAGTGAGGGAAGGAATTTAGGAAGATAGAAAGTCACTGCCTAAGTTGGAATTTGGCCAGGACGCTGAATTGAGCAGCCCGACTTCCGGAAAATGTCGAGGGATTTGTAACGGCTTGTTTGAAATATGGCGCTTGAGGTATCGCGGTTCCTCCCGCGTGGCTGGCGGGGCGGGAGGCTTCCCGGCTATCAGATGGCCAGCAGCGTTTGCAGTTTGCTCCCCGACCTGGAGGTGGAACTGGGGAATGTCTCGCCCTGTCCGCTAGGTTATACTGCATCCTTGCTCTTCTGCTTCACTCGCGCGCTCTCTATTTTGCTTTTCTTTTCATTTCCTTTTGGCATCTCGGGGCTTAAAGCGTTTCCAAGAAGAACTGAAGTTAGGAGAGCAGCAGCTGAGGAAGCTTGCCAAATGCTCTACGTTGGTTGACAGCTCTTCTCAAAACCAGATGGTTACTAATTAAAGGGAGTCAAGTGAGGAGGCTGCATTGCCCTTTCTATCTTTTTTTTTTTTTTTTTTTCCTTCCTCTGAAGAAAAGATTTTTGTGACCTTGGAGGAAGATCATCTTCCTCTTCCAGTGCTTGTAGTCCGTGGTGATCCCAGTGCTATCTGCTGGGCGCAGGATCTTTCTAAAGAAGCAGGCTCGCTGTTTGCTCTAAGCCCAAGGCAGCTGCCCTGGGAGGTAGGACAGAAATGCAGTTGTAAAAAGAAAACACAAAGCGGGAGAGGAATTTGAAATATTGGGAAGAGCCCTTCTCCCAGGTCTTCCGTGGGACCTTTCCTTGAAGCCTTATATCGTCAGCAGAAACAAGCCGGACGTTGTCGTGCTAGCCTCGCGCCGAGTCTTGCCATCCTTGGAGAACTTCTCTTCGTTCCTCAGCCTACTGCACCTTTCACGCAGGGGAGCGCTTTAAACACGGCCGCTCTTGGGCCGTCCGTGCGCACGTGGGCTGCTCCACGTGGCTTTTCTCTGTGGTACTGGGAGCTGGGTGGCTGGGAAGATGAAGGGCAAGCACAGCGTGTTTCTCTCTTTATTTTCAAGAACATTTGGTTTCTGGAGCCAATCTTAACAGATGCACTGTCAACGCTTAACGGTTCAACCTCATGTGGAAGAACTGTGTATGAGGAAAAATGTATTGGCAGTAGCGCACACCTCCCACTCAAATTCACGTCCAAGAAAAGTGTAGCAGCTTTGTCTCAATTAACTTCCAGAGCTGTGGTCCTCCACAGGCTCCCCTTGCTGAAATCTTGCTCCTTCCTCCTCTTGGTATCACTGCTGTATGGCAAGATTTTGGGGGGCTTGAACCAGGATGGCCGGTCGTTCCTTCCACACAGGATTGCCCATAGGAATACAGTTTGGTACTCTACCCCGATAATTTTGCTGTTAGATCATGCTTGAGAGTTTCAGAGATGGGCTTAGCCCTGCTGCAGGCAGTCCAGCCTTGTGCTCTTCAGTCCGTTTTCTTTCTGCCCTCTACACACGCTCTGGAGACACAAGTGCTCCTTTTATGCTGGACTTGCAGAGGCTCTTAGACAGGACCTGCTCTACATATTGCAAAGAGTCAAAACAGAGATCTTGAACCTCGCTCTCCTTTTGAATGGAGGAAGTTGTACTGAGTGCCTGAATCAAAGGGCGTCTATACAGTTTGTGCCAAATGCAGTCCGCCCCCCCTAGAGATGTTTTCTTTGGTTCCAGTGGGATATTGCGCCTTTCTTGAAACCTGGGCTCGGGTTTGGAACGACCATCTGGTTACTTCTCGTGTTTTGGGGCCGGTGCAGCGTTCTAACAGGGCGTTACGGTACTGGGGATGTCCTGGGGACTGACAGGGCTGCCCCTCTACCCCTCCCCAGAGCAGGCCAACGGGCAGCTTTCTCTGCTGGGGTTTTGCTGCCAGGTAGAGGATGGCAGGTTCGCGCAGGAGCTGCTGGCACCACCTGTGGCTCCTCATACTGCTGGCCCTGCAGAGCAAACGTGGGCAGAGGAGGTCCCTTTGCCCTTGGGGGGCTTCTCTTCTCGGTGGGCTCCCTGGGAGCCGGGGAGCGCTGACCCGGGGTCTGTCCTTTTGTGTCCCTGACAGCACAGCGCAAATCCGCATCTGCATGATGCTGCCGAAGCGAAGCATCGTCTCCCTGTCATGAAATATTCATGCCTGTCTCTAAAAGGGCTCCAGCGCAGCAAATCTGTGTGTCCCTCCCGTGCCCCCCCCCCCACGCACGCAGGCAATCTGTGCTGCAGAGAGGGCGGCTGTGGGCTCTGCTGTGAGGTCAAGCCAGATCCGGGCGGCTGATCTCTGTCTTTGAGGAAATAAAACAGAGCAGAAAAGAAGCAGCAAAACCCCAGGAGGTGCTTTTGAGACTTAACCCTTTCCAGGCTGGGAAGCACCGGCAGAGAGAGGGTGCAGCCTAAGCAGTGCAGGGAGAGCCAGATCTAGAGAGCAGCCGAGATGATGTAGTCCTTTCTCAGGCTGGGAAGATGTTTCCCGAGCCTGGGAAGCCTGCTGGAACAGGCTCTGCTGCTGTTGGGTGTGCTGGTTTAAATCCATCTGATGCGAATTGGTGTGCTTCTCCTGGCTTTATTGAAAGCCGCCTTGATTTCACTGTATTCGTTCCGCAAAGCGCAAGTCCTTGCTAGAATGCCACAGAGGAGTACTCTCTCTCCCCTGTGGCTGGAGGAGCATAAATCTTGGGTCTCGTGAGTTACTTCTCTATGATTTTTTTTTTTTTTTTTGTTAATGTTCAGGGCATTTTTGAGCCTCCTCCTCATTTATGGGTAAGATGTCAGGCAGTAAAAGTAATATATTGCATCAGTTATAGGGAGACTGCTCCACTCAGGAGAAAGTTTCTGGGCTGGGAGTGGTGGCGGTAGGACTCCCTCGGTGACCTCCGTGAGCCCTGCTGTGCTGCGGGGACCTCGCCTTGCTGGGCGACTCCAGAGCAGAGAGAGCTGCTGCACAGGGAGCTCGCTCTCTGGGCAGGCGTTAAGGTGAGGAGGGGACTCGGTACTCGGGCACGCAGCGCAGATGGTGTTTGAGCGGCCTGGCTGGGCTGGCGGATGCAACCGGTTCGTTCGTCCCTCCCTGTTCATCCCCTTGATAATCCGATTTACATTCCCTTTCCTTCCCCTGGATCCTGCTGTTACCATGGGAACTATGTTCACAGTTGCATTTCATTGGCTTCCAGAAAAACTCCTTGTTCCCTTTCCCCCTGTCTCTTTTCCCCTTTCCAGCTTGGACACAGAGCTGTGGCTGTCAGAGGATGGGGAAGCTCGTAAGGCTTCCGATACCTGGGATGAAGGCAGCGGTTAGAGGGAGGAATTGGGGAAATATGGCAAGACCATTAGGGACGGGATGAAGTCACTCTGCTTACGTGGTCTTTAGTTTGATCTTTTCTGCGTCGCGCAGCTATGAAAGGGAGTCCTGGACGCCTGCTGTCCGCGAGTCTGTCCGCTCACCCCAAGGGTCTCTCCTGCTTTGAGTCCGCTGTTGTCTCTGGTGGCCTGGGAAGCCAGCACCAGGGTGGTACACACTGTGCTCTTCATTGTAGCTGAGGGATTTTTCCTGCCTGTTTCTGCAAAGACCAAGCTGGTGTCGAGGCTGTGTATGGTTGAGAGACAGCAGGGGAGGAGATGCTGCTCCAGGCTCTTGCAACTATCGCCTTCTTGCTGCCTTTTGCTTTGCTTTTGCAAATCATGCATTCGCCTGCTAGATCAAGAGCACGCGCAGAAAGTTGCAAGCGGTTGCGATGCTACCTCTTAGCGAATTGTCATTTATTGTCTTCTTTGTTCCTTAAGTAACTGCGCCTTGGTTTTTTCAAGTACAGCGTGTTTGCTTAAATTGGGCCAGGGGTTGCTTTGAAGGAGGAAGGGGCAGTGGCTGAGGGGAGAGGTTCCCCAAGCCACCTCTTAGGAGGGTTCTCCTTCTCTTACTAAGTCCCACGTGTAGCGGGGCTAGCAGCTAGGCTGCTTCGGCCTCACCGCTCCGGCCTCCGCTCTTCCTCGCCCTCTCTAGTCGCACTGCTGGAGAGCCAACAGGGCTTTGGCAGCCTCCCTCTATCTCAGCCCATCTAAACCCGGTCCCTGCCTCCGTTTTTGTCCTGGCCAAGCACCTTGGCATCCGGCTGACCTCGTAACCTGTGGCCGGGCCAACCCCTCTGTTGGGCGTTCTGGCTCTGCCAGCCTTTGCTGCCAGGCACGCAGCTCTCCCGCAACCCCTCGCCTTGCCTTCCACCTGGGAGAGGATTTTGATGTGTGGCTCTCGGTGGCCACGCCGTATAAAGGGCAGCTGTAAAGTGCGTTAAGGTACCTGTTACACAGATACGCAAGAAGGGCTGTCTGTGCAGGGAGGCGTGATTTAACAGTTCGGGTGCCGGCTGTAAGCCACGGCTGCTGGCAGGGATGCCGTTCATTTAGCTCTTGGTATTATAGCGCAGGGACGAGGGTGTATTGCGTGCTGCGGCAATCCGTTTCCTCACTTCTGCACCTGGACGTTAAAGCTTCGTTTGGCATTTTTCACCGGAGCCACCGCTTCTCCTTTTCGTCTTAATTAAAACAGCCCCTTCTGCTGTGCACGTGCTGCTATTCTGTCGTGCGTAGCCCCGGAGGTAGCTGCGTCTCCGTTGCGCCATCTGAGAGAGAAAATAGGGTACATACAACAAGGCAGTGGGTTTTTTCGCGTGTCTCGTCCCAGCTCTGGCGCTGCACCTCGGCATCGGCTCTAGGGAGGGGAAAGTCGGGCTGCGATGGGAGCAGCCCCGCTCTGCCCTGCTGCAGGAGGAGCGCGGGGCCGCCCGGTGCCCAGGGAAGGGCCGGGCCGTGCCCGCCGCGCCCTGCCTGGCTGCCGCTGGGGCTTCCCTCCCCGCCGGGGCTCCGCCCGCCGGGCCGCCGCCCGCGCCCGCTGCCCGCGCCGCCGCTGCGCCGCCCGCGCCCGCCAGGTGGCGCCGCCGCGCCCCGCCGCCGCCGCGGGGGATGGAGCCCGCCGCTCTCCGCGCTGGGCTGGGGCGGCCCGGGGCCCGCGGCCCGGTTCCCTCTGCCGGAGCCCCCGGGCCCTGCCCGAGGAGCTGCGCCCGGGCAGCTCCGCGCCGCTCCCGTGCGAGCCGGCGGCGGCGCGGGGCCGGCTTGTGCGTGCGGAGCAGCCTCCCTCGCCGGGGGCGGGACCGCGCTCTCCCCTCGTGTGCCCTCCTCGTCCCCCTGCCCGGGCAGCGGGGGGACGCGCCAGCGCTGCCGCGGCCGGAGGAGCCGGCCCTCGGCCCGCCTTCCTCGGTGGCCGCGGGCCCGCGGCAGGCGACAGCGTGCGTGGTCAATAACGCTGCATGGGAGGGAGGGCGGGAGGAGCGCGGGGAGAGGCAGCCGCCGCCGGCACCGCGCTCGCCCTGCTGCGCGCCGCGGGCAAGGCAGGCCGGGGCCGGAGGGTGCCCCCGTGTCCGTGGGGCGGGTGCAGAGGGCACGTTGTGGGAGAGCACGAAGGGAGGGGGAGAAATCCGGAGCGCGAGAGGAGGCTGAATGCAAGCGAGAAGTAGCTGGGCAGGGGTGGGGTACCGGTCCCGGCGAGGAGGACCTTTTCCTTGTCCCAAAGTCCGTAGGGTCCTCGTGGCAGTCAGCTGAGGTGCTCGGCACCTCTGGCAGGCAAGTACCATCAGGCCGGCGTAAATGCGTGCGTGTTCTTGGGAGAGTGGGGCGCGGATGAGCAAGGGCTGGGCGGAAACCAAGGGAGCGGAGCCTGAACATACAAGGAGAGCCCGTGGCTTTACTCAGACGGTCGCCCTCCCCGGAGCACGCAGGGCAGATGGGCCTGGCCGGGCAGCTGCCTGCCGATGCCGGTGAGTCCGGCTGCGTCAGCCCCGCGTGCCGGGGTACGTGCCCTGCTTCTCTGCAAAACAGGTCTGCCCCTGAGGTGCTGGGGGAGAGGCTTTTCCCCCAGCTAGAGATCTGTGCGGCTGAGGCGTCGCACACACCAAGACGCACGTGACTGTCTCGGGAACAGAGACTGCCCGTGTGGGAACGGGGGTAGCAAGTGCTAGTCCAAGCCACCAGCAACACAAGTCCCTGCCGTGCTGGCAGATGGCGCAAGGCAGCAGCTCGCTAACTTTTCCTGTTATGACCCCGTTTAGAGAGCGGTGATTTCCAGGGACCCCAAATACCAATAGAGACATCGAATAAAACTGAATTTGTGTCAGGCTTGTGACCTTCCTGAAAACTCGCCTGATTTCTGCGCTGGGACTCGCTGACGCAGGGCTTGAGTGTCTGCAGTGACCAAGCTTCCAGGAGTCCTCTGGGGATGAAGGCACCGAGTAAATAAAACAAAGGGAGGGACTACTCCATTCCTAGTTCTGCCTCCCTGTAAGACTGTGGTAGCAGGGACAGCAGGAGCCGTTCTTGCGCCATCCTTGACTACCTTGTCATCCCCTGGTACGATGCACCCCAGCCTCGCCGGTGCTCTGGCTGTAGCGTAGCTCTGGGGCCGGCACCCCTGCCGTGCGCTCTGTTCCTGCCATTTGTGGTCGCACACGCTTGCGCGCGCCTGCCCCAGCGCCGTCTCCGACACCCGTCACCAGCGCATAGATTCGCCCGTCCGCGACGCGCGTTCGCCCCCGCACGTGGGCACGGCGCGCGCTGCACGCGCCGAGGCCGCCCTGGGCGCCCGCTTTGGCGGAGGGGGCCAGCGCGGCCCACGGTCAGCGGGCTGCGGGCAGGCTGGCGGAGCGGCGCGGGAGCCGAGGAATGCGGGCGCGGCAGCCAGGCAGCGCCCGGAGCCGCCCGCCTGCGTGCGCAGCCCCCAAAGCCCCCCGCAGCCGGCGCGGGGCCTGCTGCTGCCCGGGACGCCCCGGGGGAGGCAGAGCCCGCTGCCGCGGCGGTGCCGCCCGCGCCCCCGGCTGCCTCCTGCCCGCGCCCTGCCAGGCTCGCCCCCCGCCGCCGGCTGCCTGCCCGTCCCATCGGCGAGGGCCCCGCCGGCTTTGTGTCACCCAGGCGCCGCGATGCCAGAGCAGCCCTGCCTGCTCAGTTTTTCCAAACCCGCACTCGGGAGGAAGGCGCCGTATCAGGATAAGAGTCCCCGCCTGCCACCTTCCCGCTCCCCAGCCCGCCGAGCCCCGGCCGGCGGTGGGAGGCGCCGGCTCCGCCGCTGCCTGCATTTATCACGCTGGTGGCCTCGCTAAATGGTTTAACCCTTGGCGCCCCGCAGGCGTTGCTGGCGGCAGGCTCGCCGGTCTGCCCAGCCCCGCAGGCTGCCTGACCGGCTCCGGCTCTCCTGGCGCCCCACCGGCTGGCGGGGGGCAGGAGCTCCCTCCTGGCTCCAGCGCCAGTAGACCCCAGCCCTTTCTTGCTTTGCCGCTCGCCAGGGGCTGCTCTGGACAGCAGCGATGTACCGAGACCGGAGACAGCAAAGCGAATGTCTCTGCAGGGCCCCGTGCAAAGAGCAGCCCAAACACAGCCGGAGCACATAGCGGAGGCCGCCCGAGGCTGGGCTGTTGCGGTAGGAATTCGGCTCGTCTCCCGTGCCAGAATCCCAGCAGCATCAGGACTTTGCGCGCCATGCAGAAGACCTGGGATGACTTCTCCTGGGCTGCAGCGCGAGCATCTGAGGTGGTGGGAGGATGAGGCTGGCGTTCAGAGTGCACGGGAGTCGCGAGAAGGGAAGGAGGCTTGAAGAGCTACGTCACGCCTGCACCCGGACAGGCATTGCGAGCGCATCTGACGTTGCAGGAATAGCAAGGCATCCAGGATCCCGAGCCTTGGTGTCTTTGTGATCCTGGAACTGTGTCAGGAGTTTGTCTTTGCTAGACGATGGTGTGGCTGCAGCAGCATATTTCCATTTGGGAAAAGGATGGCTCAGCTTGATTAAATTCTCCTCCGGTACTCTGGCACAGGCTGTGTTTTGCCTTTAGGACTGCAGCATAGGAAAATCCCAGCGTATGGAGGGGGGCCAGGGCCCGGTTCTGGCATGAGGACGCTGAGCAGGAGACTGTGGCCGGCTGGCTGCGTCGCTTCCCATGTTGTCTTTGCGCTTCCCAGTTTCTTCTGGCTGAGGTGGGAAAATGGCCTTGGCCTGCTGGAGATGTGATGGTTAATAAGTCAGCATGAAGGGAACGGGCTGGGGTCCCATTTGAAAGGAGCAGGGAAGCCAAGCTGGGCACCCCGGATTCTGTCCAGGCCCATCTGGCCAACGGCACAGGCTGCCCAGGCAGCTGCAGAGGTGGCAGAGGTAGCGCAGGCTCCTCGCAGCTGCCTGCTGCTGGCGGCTGCCCTGCTCAAACTCCAGTGAGCACGGAATGAGGGAGCCCATTCTTCCCCGGCTGGCCGTGGGGCTGGGCACGGACCTGGGGCCTCTCCCGGGTTGGCTTTTTTTCCCTTTCCCTGAGCGACGGCTTTGTGGTGCCATCAAAACAGAAGCGGGATTGAGACATTGCAGTGCAGCCCAAGAGAGATGGAGGCACGGCAGGGACTTGTGAGGCTGTGGGACAGGATCCGTGCCAGTGTCTGAGGGGAGAAGGGGGCACTGGTGGCCAGGAGTCTGTCTAGCGATGTGCAGGACTGAGGGTAGCGTGGGGAGAGCTGAAAAGACGTTTTGAGGCCAGAGTCTACCTCTGCAGCAGTAACGTAGCCTCTTCCATCTCCTCGCTGGACCTTTGCCTTTCTGGGGGAACGCAGGATGAGTCCGTGTGCCAGGTCTGTGGATTTAATGCTGGAGCTGCCGCCAGCTCCCTGCTCTGTACCTACGTGGATCAGCAAAGCAGAGGGCTGCCCCTAAAACAGGCATTTCGCAGCCCCAGGCTCCTTTCCTTGTTCCCAATTCATCTGTGCTCTTCCATCTCCAGGGCCTCTGCTGGGGGTTGGTCTGGGACTGGAGTGAGCCACTGGGGAAACGCTTCGCAAAGAGGCAGCTCCAGCTAACTGTGAGTCACATCATTAATTCCAGTATAGTTAATTGGACCTAATTAATCATATTCATAAGTGCAACAAGGGCCTTGCCCACAGGGGTCTTGCGAAGGTCTGAGCTTGGGGCTGGCGTTCCGGAGAGGCGATGGGAACGATCAGGCCCCAGAGCCCTGGAGGCGGCTTGGGACCCGGCTCCCGGGTACTCCAGACGTCCTCATCCGCAGAGGCGCAACAGGACGAGGCCAATCCTTCCGGCCCTGCATCCCGGTATCCTCTGCGTCCCACAGAGGCAGAACGTGTCAGGAGCCTCTGGGTGGCGGGTCCCAGTTCTTCCCAGGGAAGGCTGGAGTCGCGGTTGCAGACGTCTCTCTCTTGGCCCTTGTGTAGTTTGGAAGGGAGACTGTTGATTTCTCGGGTGTATGTTCTGTGGCCCAAAGGCAGGAAAGCTCCACGCAAGAGGGGGGCAGGTAACAGCCAGTCTGGGTATCTCGGCCAGGGGCTCGCTGACGTGCCGACGTACTACGCAGCTCCAGGGATGAGCTGCTGCTGTCGTGGTGGTGGTGGTGTTGGCAGAGGGAGGCTTTGAGGAACTCCAAGGACTCTGCTTCCCCATCTCCTCCCCTCCCTGTCTCTCCTAGCGTGGGCGTAATGATAGAGGAGGGAAGGGGGAACTGGGAGTCGGAGTCAAGTGTAGGGAGGGCAGCTAGCCCGGCAGATGTTAATTAAAGAGAGAGGCTCGGTGCTGAGCTGCCAGCGGCTGGTCCTCCCGCTGACCTTTCCCAGTCTCGCTCTGCCGCTTTCATGTGCGCAGGCTGGGAGAGATGCGAGGGGCTGTGATGTAGAAAGCCCAGGAGGCTGTGGGGAAGGGAAGGAGCAAGAGGGAGAGGCAGCCAGAGGGCCTGGAGGACAGGTGGCTCCGCACATCCCCTCTGGAGGGAAGGAGCTGCCGGTCTGCCCCTGGCAGGGAGCTGTTGTGCCAGACAGCGGTGGCTGGGCACTGCCTTGAACCCACTGTGCCCATGCCTGCCGTCTGCGGGAATGCGAGCCTGGTGCTGCTACTGGGAAGGACGAAAGCCTGAAAATATGTTGCTGCTTGCTGATGAGGCGCTTGGGAGCTCACGGGAGAGGCAGGGAGACATATGGCCTCGCTGCTGCCTGGTCCCTGGGAGGGTACCTCAGGGTATGGCTGGGTGGCCGATGCAAGCAAGCAGCTGCCCACGCTCCCACCGTGGCGCCCCGGGTCGGGGGGGTCCCCCACCGCCTCCGCTGCCGCCTCATCTCCTGCCTCTGCTTCCCAGGGGCAGGCTGGCTTCCTTGCCCTGAGCCGGGGGAGGGCGAGGGACTGGGGGGGGGTGGGGGTGGGTGTCCGGCTCTGGTGGTGGCCGTGGATGTGTGCACATGGAGAGCGGGAGGGTGAAGTGTGTTTTCATTTTCAGTCGGGGCTGCCACTTCCCGCCGGTGGAGATGGATGGCTTGTCCCTGGGTCCCCTTAAGCTCTGCAACGCTCGGGGATGCTGCCAAGTGGTCCCTGCCTCCAGCCCTCTCTTCCCAGCCCACCCCGGAGCAGTTAGCGCGCTGCAGGCAGGAAGGTGACACATCCTGGTTAGGATGCTGCTGGCATCATCCAGAAGCGGGTGGACTGGCTTAACAGCCTGACGTGCGTGTGTGCTTGTGCGGCTCCCTTCTGCTTGTGAGGAAAGAGGGAGCAGGCACAGAGCACAGGCAGCCAGCGAGCCAGCTGTGTCCTTGCTCAGCTACACGCTGCGCACCCATAGCAGCAGTGGCAGCGGCGGTGGCCCCGAGTTGGGCCGCAGCTCCCGAGGTCGGTGGAGGGCTGTGCTCCGGCTGCCCAGCTGAAGCAAATGGTGTATTTGGGATGGATGTTACTTCCACCTGAGCCTGCGCCTGGCTGTCGCTAGCCATCTCCTCCCCTTCCTCCCCCTGCTACTTGGGTCTCATTTGCCTCTTCCCGCTCCTGTCACCCCCACCCCAGTGTAGCTGTGAGTCACATCATTAATTCCAGTATAGTTAATTGGACCTAATTAATCATATTCATAAGTGCAACAAGGGCCTTGCCCACAGGGGTCTTGCGAAGGTCTGAGCTTGGGGCTGGCGTTCCGGAGAGGCGATGGGAACGATCAGGCCCCAGAGCCCTGGAGGCGGCTTGGGACCCGGCTCCCGAGTACTCCAGACGTCCTCATCCGCAGAAGCGCAACAGGACGAGGCCAATCCTTCCGGCCCTGCATCCCGGTATCCTCTGCATCCCACAGAGGCAGAACGTGTCAGGAGCCTCTGGGTGGCAGGTCCCAGTTCTTCCCAGGGAAGGCTGGAGTCGCGGTTGCAGACGTCTCTCTCTTGGCCCTTGTGTAGTTTGGAAGGGAGACTGTTGATTTCTCGGGTGTATGAGGCTGTTGCTCAGGGCAGGAGGGCGGTCGATGCACGAAAAGTTGTTGGTAACGACAGGAAAACGCAGTCCTTCCCAGGCGCCGGGGCCAGCCCTTGTGCATCTCTCGTGCACGGGGACTGGGAGATGCGGCAGAGAGGGCCTCAGGTGCGGGATCTTCCCCGCAGAGCGGGGCTCGCCCCGCGGCGCGACGGGATCGGCGGCTTGCACGTCCCGAGCGAGCTGGTGGAGCCTCCCCGTAGGAGGCCGCGGGCGACCCCAGAGCGGGCGCCGGGCGCCGTTTCCGGGCGGGGGCTGCCGGCGGCGGGGGGCGCCCGGGCCCCGGCGCGGTGCTGGTCCCCGGCCCGGCCCGGCCCGGTCCGGTGCTGGTCCCCGGCGCGGTGCTGGTCCCCGGCAGGCCGCTGGGCGGCCGGCGGAGCGGCCGCGACCAGGAAGCGGTTAATCAGCGCGCGGGGCTTTTATTTTGACAGGGCAGCGCCTGGCTCCGCGCTCGGAGGAAAGTGAATGATCCTGTTTCTCCAAATGATTATTCAGGCTCCGGCGGAGAAAGGAGCACTCGGCACACGCAGCGCCTCGCCCCTCGCCACGGCGTCCCCGCCCGCGCCCGGGCCGCCGCGCCCGCCGGCACCGCAGCCCGCCGCCCGCGCCCGGCCGCCCGCCGCAGCGCGGGGAAGCCGCCCGCGGCCCGGGGCCGGGCGGGCAGCCGGGGCCCGCCGCCGCCGGACGCCCACCCCCGCCGGCGGGCGCGGGCCGGAGCCGCCGCCGGCGCTGCCGGCGGAAGGAGCGGCGCGGCGGGGCGGGGGGCTCCGCCGGCGGCGCCGCCGCCGGCCCCGGCCCCGCGCCCCGCGGCGGGCGGCCGAGCCATGAGCGCGGCCCGCGCCGCCGGCCCCGCGCCGCCGGCCGGCCCTCAGCAGCCCGCGGAGCCGCGCCGCGCCGCCCCGGCGGGCTCGCCCGGCCTGCCCTGAGCCGCGCCGCCGCCGCCGCCGAGGTGAGTGCCCCGCCGGGCCCGGGCGGCGGCCGCCCCGCGCAGCCGGCGGCGGCCGGCGCTGTCATCCGGGCGCACCCCGGTAGGCGGGGGGCCGCGGTCCCGGCCCGCCCCGGGGAGCGGGGAGCCGCCGCGCTACAGCTCCCGGGGGGCGGCGTGGTCTGCGGGGGTGGGGGGGGGGGCGGCGAGAACTTGGCGGGGAGACGGCGCTGGCCCCCGCTCGGCCTGCCCGGCGCTTCCCCGGCGGCTCCCCTCCCCGCCGCCCGGTGCTCGGTGCTCCAGCCCGCTGTTGGCGGGGCCGGGCCGGGGAGGCGGGCTGGCTGCCCGCGCTGCCCGGCCCGGGGCTGTGCTGTCAGCGCTCCCGCTTTGCTTGGGCACGGCTCGGACGTCGCCCCCGGTCCGCGTGGCCCGTCCCGCTTCGCTCTGGCGGTGCGGGGACCGCTCCTCCCGGGTCCGCGTAACCCACCGCCGCGGCCGCCGGTCGTTCCCCGAGGGCCAGGGAGCCTCGAGTGGGGCTCCGCTCTAGATGCAGAGAACTTACTTGCGCTGCACCCCGTTTTACCTGGGCTGCTCTGGATTTTGCTAGGTGCTGTTAAAGCCCCAGGGAGGATTGGAACTGGGATTCCTGTCTCCGGACTCGCCGCCTTTCACGTGGGGTTTGAATACATGCTCCTGTCAGAGCCCATCCTAGATGTCAGGGGAGACCTCTCCCCTCTCTTTGCCGTGTCCTACTCGATGGGCTCCTGTGCTCTCCTGAGGTCAACCGGGCATGTGGTCGGCTTGGAGGAAAAAGGGGGGAAGCACCGTACGTGCGGGCTTCCCTTGTGCGCGGACAGGAACCGGTGTAACAAAACCTTCCCTGCGTTGTATTAGGGACGTGTCTTTAGCAGGTGGTGAACTTGTCCTAGCCCCGCTCTGCTAGCAACCACTTGCTGGAGTAGAAACGTGAGAAGGATGCATATCTGAACACACAAGTAATGCTACGTGACAGGGCAGGCTGTCGTGTTGTTGTGTGCGGCGTCTGCGCGCCTCGGGGGCAGCGCCGTTTGACAGGGTGTTGGGCTGCGGCGTCATACGGTTGTGCCCTGGCTGCGTGAGGCAAAGGGCCGCCGACAGCGTGGCGCGGAGGATAACTGCGCACCTTTGGCTGCGGCGCCTCCCTGCAGAGCGGTGCTGTGGGAGACTTAGTGGCGTGCTCTTGACCCGCGGGATCCGCGCTGCGAACGTGGCTGCCGCTCGTTATCCTGCCCAAATGCTGTTTCATGCCAGGCACGCAGTAACGGCATGCAGCTCCTTCCAGCCGTCGGTCGCCAGGTCTCTGCAAAGGGATGTGCACGCGCCTTGTTTTGCTACTTTGGCGGCAGGAGGGATAAGGAAAGTGACTCACGGAGGAAGCGATTTGCCCAAGGTCGCACGGCGACTCCGTGTCAGTGCTGAAGTGAGACCTTCTTTGACTCTGGTGCCTGTGATAACGCTGGCTGCCGCCACACGTGGGTATGTAATACACACCCACGGCTGGTACCAGTGCAAAAATCACCAGGTTGACGTTGTTGCCTGATTCTCTCTGTCTCCTTGGTAGAAAGATGAGCGTATCGCTGTGCTGTCTCTCCAAGCAATTGTCTACTCCGTCGAGGACTTTTTCCAGAGCATTCACACCCTAAATGCTCTAGAACCTTTTTGTCTGTTTTTTAACGTGTGTTTTGACGTGTAAGGTGGGCAGATGGCGTGATCGGTGCCTCCCTACCACCCTGACCTGTATCTTCATTACCTAGAAAATCCGTCCGTGGTGTTTGGTACTTTCTGCAGTGCAATGTTGTAGGTGTTACTACGTCTCCCTGCCCCTGAAAGTCCCTTTCCTCTTTCCAGAACCCCTACTGGGAGGAAAAAAAAAAAAAAAAAAAAAAAAAAAGAAGGCAGCAGCTAAAGGAAGCTTACTCAGAA
The DNA here is from genome assembly GCF_047370975.1 of Nipponia nippon. Classification (NCBI taxonomy): domain Eukaryota; kingdom Metazoa; phylum Chordata; class Aves; order Pelecaniformes; family Threskiornithidae; genus Nipponia; species Nipponia nippon. The sequence goes on from NW_028262362.1 coordinate 1,300,991, forward strand.
ACTCGAAGCCACGGTTGTTGTTCAGTTGAAGAAAGTAAAATAGCTATGTTTTGTACTTTAAAGCCCTCCACCTTTTGCATCTCGCCATGTTGCGGTTGGAAGGTGCCTCTCTGGCCACTGCGTGACAGAGGGGACAGGCTGCCGCATGAAGCGACTGGGCCATCGCAAAGCTGGAAGTACTGAGCTCGCTGGGCTATGCTGCTCCAGGGCAGCTGCTGAGGATGCGCTGGAGTTGTGCTTCAGCTCCAGGCTAACTCCAGCCCGTAGAGCTGCAGACCTTGTTTGTGCCGGCTTGGAGTCCCTGAGGTCCAAGCTCAACTCAGCCTTTGACTTTTCTATTGAGTCGTCAACCCAGCTGGCATCACGTCCTCCGTGCTTGCTGGTTTTGGGGGAAAAAACTTTGCTTTTCCTTCTCCCCGCTGCTGTTCTTTCCTGCTGAGGCGCTGTGAGCGCTCTCCCTCCCGGCAGCGCTTGCTGTGCGGAGGGGTGCGGAAGGGAGCGGTAGCTAGAGGGGAGGCTCTTGGTTCCCCCTGCGGGGAGCATCAGCTGTGTCCCAGCCAGCGGCTGTTTCTTACTGCTGTGGAGGCGTTACTCTTCGTGGCTTACTCCGGTTGTCCTCAGTTGGTTGCAGAGTTCTGAGTAAAAGAGGGGTCCTGGGATTGTTTTCCGTGCCCCATCTCTTCTCGGTACAGCGTCTGGTTCAGCGTTGACTTCGGGACAGCCTTTGCTTCTTTGCGCTGTCTTAGGTGATTGCGTCAGGCTCGGCTGCTGCTAAGAGTAACAGTCTGTAGCCATTGGAGCGCTCGAGGATGTGTCTGTGTCCCCCCGAGGTCCAGATGTGCTCTTGCTGGCACTAGTTGTGTATTCCAGCTCCTACGATGGGTTTTAAGCTGCTTGGGTCTAGCCATTTCCTGGGGATGGCACAGGCTGGCTTCCAGCTCTTAATTCCTTAGGGCTCCATCCAGTTTTAAATACCCTGCCTGACAGATCTCCCAAGCAGGCCTCTTCTCGGGGGGTAAGTCCCCTGTGGAAAAGCACAAGTTTGCGGTTCCTGTCCGAGAATGCATTGGGGGTCTGCTCCGCCTGTGAGCCTGCTCCTGAGCTGCTGTCGCTGCCTCCTCCCAGGGATGCCAGCCGGCCCCCATAGCCTTAGCCGAGCAGAAGCCCAGAGCTCGCCCTGCAAATGTCATTTTCCTTGTGCTGTTGCTCTTTTGGCAAAGACGCAGCATCGCGCCAGTGCCCTGGACAAGGGGGAGCACAGGAGGGTTGTGCTACGTTTGTGCATTTGGCATTTACTTTTGGCGTTTTTAACAGGAGACGTGGTACGTAGATGCATGGATATATGATATAATGAAGGGTAGAGATACCGTAGCGATATGATGGCCAGATGCAGCAATATTTTGTCAGTGTTGTTTAAGCTGCACCAGTGAAGCGCTAGGAGGATTGCCAGCATGACTCTTCTGGCAAATCAAAATCTAATGCAGGTCAGGACACGGCGTCACTCAGCTTTCCTTTCCTCCCAGGAAGACGTTGACTGGCAAATGCGTTTTCTGGTGATCTCGCGCGTGGTTCCATGTTTCCAGGGGGTGCGGGAGCTTTGGATACCGACTTTATGTAGTCGATCTCCGTGAGGTTAAAACTACCCTATGAGGTTTCTTGTAGCACTGAAGCTGTGGATAAATACACCCCTCTTGGAGCAAGGGGCCTAGGAAGCATCGCAGCCGCTTTGCTTCTCAGTTGTGCGTTTCCAGCAGCTCTGTGCGGTGCAGGGGGTGAGGATGGCCGAAACGAGATTCCTTGATTCTTCCCGACTTCTATTTCGAAGTTGCGTGCTACTTTCCGGCAGGTCGGTCTTTGCTCCTCTGGTCTGGCTTCCCTTCTGCGAGCGCCACCCCGGGCAGCCCCGGGGTGGAAGGTACCCAGACGCTGTTACCAGAGGTTGTTGGGGATGGTTTCTGTCGCTGTATTTTGCCCTTCCTCGGCCTCTCCCCGGGAGGCAGCACCAGCCAAACCACGTGGCGTGGATGAGAGGCACCTTCCTTCTTCACTGGTGCCTGTTCCAGGTCATCTGCTTGGCACCAGGCCCTTGCTGGGAATGGGGCGCTGGTTTTGTTTTCTCCCTACCTGGTTTTCTTTGAAACTCAAAGGTGGAGAGGGTGATGGATTTTGTTCTAATTGGGACCGGTTCGCGGTGGCGTTTGCAGTTGCCACAGGGCCATGCTCAGCAGGAGCCAGCATAGAGGAAGCAGTTAGTGTCACTGGCACCTGCTTTTGATTTAAGGGCGAGCTATGCTACGGAGGGGTGGCTTGCCGGGAGCCCTGCGCGTTTCCCGCGTCCCTGGCGAGTGGAGCTGTGCTCATCGCTGCCCTGGGCGGCCTGGTCCCTGGTGTGGCAGGAGAAGGGAGCACGGGACACCTCGGCGTGGCTATCCCAAGCCTGCACCGAGCCTTGGAAATGGGTGTCCTGCTGTTGGGCGTGCTGCCCGGCTCCGAGTTCTGCTTGCTTGGACCCGATCCTCCCTTCCCACCTTGCCCTCCTGCTGCCCCTCTTCCACGGCATGGGGTGGGCTGTCAGAGACACGCAGCTCCCCAGCAGGCAGGGTTGCCTTGATGCCGGCTGCAGCCCTCCACTGGAGAAAGCAGCGCGAGGACGATGGGCTGCGGCACCCTGAAGAGCCAAGGGGGAACCTGCTCTGCTCTCGCCGGGTGCGTGTCCAGGCTGGGCGCAGCCAGTGGGATGAGCTTTCTCAGCTCTTTCTGGAGAGATGGGCTGGTTCTTCGGCAGCTGCTGGTGTCTGGGCGCAAGTGGCTCCCCTGTATCCCGGCATCCTTGCTGGATTGCCAGATGGGTGCATCAGGCAGTGGTTTCCAGCCCCTCTGCGCTGCCGGTGATGGGAGGGCAGGGCCGTCACCTGGCATCTCATCCTGCCACGTCTTTCTGGGCAGCTGCAGGCAGAGGAACGTGCTAGCTGTGCCTGGGTGTCTTTGGGAGACCGTGCTTCCCCGACACGGGCAGATCGTCTGCCAGCTTCAGCCGGAGCTGCTAGGGAAAATGGCACTTTGTCTCTGGGTTTTGCTTCCACCAAGAGTAGGAGCTAGGTTTGGGGTTAGTTTTTTTTTTTCAGCTGTGACTCAAGATGTCTTGAATCCCAGCTAGGGGATGATGGGGAGCCTCTTCTAATGCTGGGGTAATAGCCTCAAGATGGCTTTAAGACTGGGCTGTGCGCTGTGCCCAGAGGTGGGGCGTCACCCTGTTTGGTGAGGAGCTCTGCTGGAGCCAAGTCCTGGGCCAGAAGCCAGGTTTGTGATCCGTGCCAGAGAGGGCGAGACTTGGAAAGCGAAGCAGATCTCCTTCTGTGTGAGAGATGGCCTGAAATACCAAGCAAAACCACAGAGTGCTCCTTGTTCTTGCCTATGCCTACTGGTCTTCCCTCTCCCTGAAGTATGTGGGAGGCCACAGGACGGATCTGGTAGGGAGCAGGAGGGTTGCGCTCCTCAGGCCCCTCTGCTCCAGCCTGTCTCTTTGGGCTGCTGGTTGGGTTGGGTTTTGATTTGGGTTTTTTTGTTTTGGTTTTTTTTTTCCCCCTTCCCCCTTTTAACCCTGCTTTTCTCGTCGCTGTATCTTCCCTCATCCATCCTTGCTGCTACTGGTTTGAGGACCACCTCCTTGCAGGCAGGCTGTCCAGAGCAATGCTGTGTGCGGTTGCGTTGCTCCTTCTGTCACGCCTCAGCTGAGCAGCTTTCTTTTTCCTTGCTGGGCTGCTTACTGCAGTGGCCGAGGAGAGGAGCGGGCCAGGATACGGTTTGTGTAGAAGATGCTGGGCAGCACTGACTGTTTACAGACTCTGTGCTGCTTGAAATGTAAGCACAGGAAGTGCCAGGCTCTGCTGGGGTCTGTGCGAGCAGCGTGGCTCCTGCACGCTGGGTGTCTTGCAGCCTCTGGCGGTAGCGATGCTCTGCGCTGTCACAGGCCAGAGGAGGTTTCGAGCGCTCTGCAGCAGCAAGGGCTTGTTTTTTTCACCTCCGAAAGAGAGACTGGGAGGAAAAGTGAAAGGAAATGACTTGGCCAAAGACAGGAAGGGAATATGGGACAGAGCTAGGGCCAGAAGCCAGGATTCCTGGTTCCTGCTCATCGCTCCACTCCTCCTCAGCTGCCTCTCTGGGTCTCAGCCTCCTATTCGAGTTCAGGCGTAAGGGGGCTTTTCCAGCCCTCTGAGAAGCTGGAGGTCAGGAGCCTCTCTCGTGAGATCTCCTCAATGCTCGGTGCATCTGTGGGCTTTCCAGTCCCCGAGTGTCTCATCTCAGCGTCTCGTCTCCAGGATTTGCCCAGCTGAGAAAACTGTAAGTTAGAAAGCTATGACTGGTGTGGTTACAGCAGAAGTCGCAAACCGTGTCCTTGGCTAGTAAGTTGAGCGTCTGGTTCTCCAAGGAGCACCGCGCTCCTCGTCCGATGTGCGCTCTGCAGGGAAGTGCCATTCTCCCAGAATGCTGTACCCTTGTTTGGAGGGCCGTACCCAGGTTTCTCTTAAGGGTTTAAGTTAAGGGAAGCTGTTTCTCTCTGCTTGCCACGTGTCCCCTCCTGAAGGTGGCTTTGTGGACGGTCTTCCTTGACTTGCCATTCAGGGCTTGGTAACTGTATGATGGGGTGTGCGTCGGTTGCCTGGTTCTGCAGGCAGGGACTCTGTGGAGCACTGCAGTCTTCCTAGTAGAAAACACATTCTTAATACCCTCTTTGGAAGAAAGGTCCTGCTAAATAGCTGTGTATCAGTGAACGGTTGTGCTCCCCTTCAGATAGGAAGGAGCTTCACCAGCGGGTGGAATGACTGTTGCTTCGTTCTGCTGTTACGCAGTGCTGGGCTCTTGGCTTCTTGGGAAAGGCACAGTGTGAGGCTGCAATTGGTAGAGGATGCTGGCTTATAAAAAGGCGGTTGCGGGGGTCTTGGGTAGCCACGCTGTAGGTCTCCTGCAGCCCTGGCAGTCTGTGGGCTCAGGGCAGCGAGGAGCTGGATGGGGAGCTCCGAAGGGCAGTAACCGAGAGCAAGGGCTGCATCTCTGGGCGACTCTTTCCGACAGCAAGCTGGCCAAGGCTGTGGAAACCCCTGCAGCACTGGAGCTTTCACCACTTCCTCGGCAGGATTCGTTCCAGCACCAGTCTGCAGCGGAGGATCGGGCCAGACAGGGCCTGAACGGAGCGGGTCCAGCCACAGGCGAGCCTCAAGCGCGGCAGTCAGGCTGGGCTGAAAGCTGCCTGTGTCCTGCCTCTGTGCAGCCTTGTTTGAACTTTTCTCTGGCAAGGAGCAAAAGGAACCGGGGAGACCTAGGGCTGGTCCAAGCAAGTTTCCTCTGCTCTCCCCGCCCCCAGATGCAACGGGGGGGAACGGCAGCAGCTCCAGACTGCCGTCCTGGAGCGGAGCAGTTTGGGGGGGCCTCGGTCAGGACAGCTTTTGAGCAAACGTTTTTTTGCCTCTGGTGTTCCCTGCCTCTTGGGCTGCGACGCAGGGAGGGGGAAGTGAAACTGTGGTTCAGAACAAGCCCTCTGGATGGCAAGAAAATTGCTGAGTAGCCGGTTTCCAGGTTGCCGAGGTCCTAGCCAGGGCCCGGCGCGGCTGCCAGAAGCAACAGGCTTGGAATTTCCTCTGCCTGGTGCCAGCTCCTCTTGGGCTGGCCGCAGCACCTCTGCTGGGGCCGGGGCTCCTCTCGAGCCCCGCGAATGGGGCGCTCCCGGAGCAGGGGTTACACCGGAGCTGGAGCTGCCCCCCCTTGCTCTCGCAGCCTGGTTTCTATTTTCTTTTCCAGGGTCCAAGCTGTTTTGAATTATGCAGCCTGCGCCTCCCGCGGGGCTCCTTGAGCAGCCGCCTAATGAGCTGAGCTCCTGACAAACTTTGCTCTGGCTCTGGCTACGCTTGGAAAATTTTACAGCCTTTTCAGAAAAAGGAAATGCCAGGAAAGGCCTGTCTCTTCTTATTTTTATGAGGGGGTCCCAGTTGAGAGGGGGCGAGATGGGTTTGGAAAAGAAGACAGGAAGGATTTTGTATACTGCGGTATACAGGCTTTCTAGTGATCGGGGTGAGCGGGCTCGGTGCCTCCTGCCGGAGCTGGGCACAGCACGGGGCAAGACCCGCAGGGCTCTCGGAGGGTGCGAAACGGGCGCAGGGAAGCCGCGACTCCTCTTCTATGGGGAGGTGGTGGTCTGCATCTTCCCTCCCGGCTGCCGGCATAGCTGCTGGCTGTTTAATCTTTGCTAAGTGTGCTTTTTCTGAACGGCAGTGGTTTTATTTCTACTGGGGTTGCAGGCGGAGGCTCCCGCACGTGGATGCGCTTCATGTCGGTCCACAAGGCTGGTGGGAAGGACCACTGCCGGATGCCAGGCTGGCGGTCTCCCCGTCACGGGGGACGGCAGAGTGCCCAGGCAGGGTGCCTCTGGGCACAGGGATGTAGGAACGCAGGTGCCGCCAGCACAGTGTTTGACCCGAAAGGGACAGTCTTGTGTAATTTGCCCCTTCGGCTGAGCAACCATGTGACAGTAGGAGAAACCGGAGCACAAAATAAGCTGTGGCTTTCCTGCCTTCCCTTGGTAAGACGGTGCTGAGAAGGGAGCCGGGAGCCCTCGGTTTTGGATAAACACCCCTTCTGGGAGGTGCTGAAGGTCTGCCCTTGCATTTGTCTGGTTTCGCTCAGCAGAGCCCACCGATCGCGACACTGATCTCCCGACAAGCACTTCTGCCCGGAAAGGCGCTGGCGGTATGGGCTGGTCCTTGCCATCCTCCTCGTGTGTCCTCACAGCGTCCCAGATCCCTTTCCAATGGTAAACAGGCATCTGCGGGGACCGGGACGGGGGTTTTGGTTGGAGCCTGTAAAACCGCAGCGGCCTGGGGAGCTGTGGAGCTTCTCCAGCGGGAGGGATCGAGGTTTCTGTGCCGTCCGTAGGCATCAGCTGCTGCCAGTCGTGGTGGATGAGCGTCAGACGTGGGCAGCGATGGCCCTGGGTGGAAGGAACCTCGCGCTGGTCCTGCTTTGAGGGCTTTGCCCGTTACGCCTGTCAGGAGCGCGGCCCTGGATAGCTATTTGATTTGGCAGCCTGCGCAGGCCTGGCAGCCCTCAGAGTGGGATGCAGGCACCGGAACCGTGCCCTCCTCTCCCTTTTGTTCGTCACTCCACCTATTCCCAGCTTTCTGCTGCGTTGGGCGGGAGAAAGCACCTTCCCGGGGCTGCGTCCCCTCCTCCACCTGGAAAATGAGTGATATGTCCCCTTTCCTTTCTCGGGGCTCACAGGCAGAAGCTGAGATCGCGTTTGACAGTGCAGGCCAAGCGCCTTCGCTCTGCCGCTGGGAAGTACGAGTGCAGCTCCCCTGTTGGCTTCTCGCAGAGATGAGCTTCTCTGTCCCAGCTCGATCTCGGAGCTCGAAACACATGGGGAGCTGCTGGGAAAAGTGTTCAAAAAGGAGTTGAATACCTTTTTGTTGTTGTTTGTTTCTGTGGTGCCATCTGCGTATATCCGTTTCAGAACGGCTGAAGTGGATGCTCTTTGTACTCTTTAATTAGTTTCCTAATTGTCAGTGGGGAATCCTGTTTCACATGAACTTGATGCCGCAAGAGACAAGTCCAAAGCCCCGTTTGTCGTCTTTGCTGTGAGAACGGTACAAACCCAGACGAAGAACAGATAAGTGCAGCAGCGTGGCTGTAATCCAGTCGGCAGCACCTTCCCTCCCCAAACATTTCAGCACGCCAGCGGTTCAGTAACGATCTGCCGAGGTTGCCCACCTCCATCGGAGAACTCAGTGTGAGTTTTGCTCCCCACTCTTTTAAAACTCTCTTTTAGAAAAATCACAGCATTCGGTGTTTGAATCTGCTTTGGAGCCTGTTTCAAAAAACAAAGCCAAGCAAACAAATCCCCCTCCCAAACCCCAGACCTGCTTTTGCTCGGTGGAGGTCAGTTTCATGAGTTGAAATTGCGAACGTTTTGTAACTTTTGTTACTTTGCCTTAAGCGGAACTTCAACAAAGAAGTGTCCTGCCACTTACAGATATTTTGCTCTAGATGTAATTTTAGCCCTGAGTTTGCAGGTGCGTGTGTTGTTTTAGTCATTTACCCTCCTAAGCGTTTGTGTGATCAGGACCTTACGTGTAAGTGACTGCTCCCCAGCCCGCGCAGTGCTTTTGAAATATTCAGAGGGACTCAGCTACTGGTGGCAAATGTTTATCGGTTAGTTTGTTATGCTTTTTAACCACAAGTGATTTCACAAAGTCCTAGTCTAATTAAAATGTATTACTTATGTTAGTAGGGTTTAGACTTTTTCTAAGGGCTCTGGTTGTTTTTTCTGATGCTGGTATGGACCCCTATGCAACAGATCTAAGGCTATTGCAGTAATAGGCTGCCTTTCTTAAGGACGTTCCCCCGAACTCCCAGCAGTAGCCCACAGGCCCTTGGAGGTCCAGAGTGGGTGGGTTTAACAGAAATGAAGCAAACCAGCTGCCCTGGGATTTCCTAGTTCTCAGGCCGATGCTGGCAGTGCCGTGCTCCGAGCCCTTTCAGTGGAAAGGGATGATGTTGGCGTCCCTCAGGGCTGCTGATCCCCGTCTGGGTGATGGCAAGCTTTGTATTCATCGTGCTGCAACCAGATGGGGAGGTTAATTGCTTTGCCCAACCTCAGGCTGAAACAAGATTGCGGAAGAGGGTAGCTGTAGTTGATGGTTGGTTAGTTGGAAGGGGAGAGAGGAGAGGTGAGCATGTCCAAGAGTAATGGCATGTTTTGGGGTTGCCCTTCCTCCAAGACCTGATCCTGAGCACGTTGGATGGCTGCTGTTTCGGTGTTTCTTCTGTGGCTGTTCCTGGCTGCGGGTGGTGCAATGGCTGGGGCTGTGGTTGCTCTTTGCAGTATATTTGGAAAAGCTATCGGGAGCATGCAAAGAATTGTTCTCTCTTGGAAGCTTGATAGAAGAATCCCAACGGCAAACATGGCAGGAGGCCAGGCTCTTACTTCTCTTGCTACCTCCTTGCCTCCCCACCGGGCACAGGCGTTGACGCGCCCGGAGCAGCTCCGTTGTCCTACTTAGCAGGCTCAAACTCGGATCGTGTGCAAGTGGCTCAGCTTGAGGTGAGAGCCCAGCCGTGCTCCTGCCAGATGTGACACGCTGATGCTCAGGGGAGGGACGAGGCAGAGCTGGGACCTGGCTTCAGAAGAACATGTGCCGTGCAGGCTCCCTTCTTGCACGGAAGGCGTGCATCCACGGGGTCCTCCCCGCTCTGGAGAGCCACGGCTAACAGCTGACCCTGGGCTTGGGAAGGAGGAGATGTGGGGGGGAGTTGGGATTGCAGCGTGAAACAGCAGGGAACCTGTGCATCGCCCTTGGCCAGTAGACTAGTCTAATGCCTCGTCTGATTTCCATATCAATTAATTTTTATTTTAAGAGGACTCAAGTGGACCCAAGTGCCAGACCGTGTCTCAGTATGCTGGAGGAGGAGCCCAGGAACTGCTTGATTTGATCTGAACAACAAGCCTGAGGGTGGTATCGCTTAATGAGCCAAAGACCCCTCTGGCTGAAATCAGTTCCTTTCCATCTGAAATGGGCAAGTGCCGATTTTTCTGGGGGTTTTAAGGTCCCTGTGAACAGTCCAGGCAGCGAGTGAGCGAGAGAGGGTCCTGTAGACCCTGGTGACGGTCAGGATGCTGTCTGACGGGAGTATGGCTCGCCTAGGACCTGCCGCTGCCCTCGGGTGTCCCAGTGCCGCAGGACCAGGACCAGCACAGGAGGTGCTGCTCCCCGCCACTGTACATCTAGTCAGACCGACGCTGCCTGGCTCGCCGTATCCCAGGTGCGGGACCGAACCTGTGGGAGAAGGGTGGCTGCAGGGTAGCTGCTGGATGCAGAGCTCCCCTGGTCGGCCTCACTGCTGTGGGGTGGGGAGGAAGCCAACCTCCCCTGCCCAGAGGCAGGAAACGAGAACCACGTGGGCTGCCTCCGAGCCCCACCGGCACCTCACACTCGCACCGAAAGCAGCGCAGCTGGGCTCAGGCTCGCTGGCTGCCCACCGCAGCGCCGGTCGCCCTGTTCTGTGTCCTCTGTTTGCAAAGCAAGGGGGGAAACGTAGACTGCTGCACCAGTGCTCCAGTGCCCAAAGTGGGAGGCTGCAGCCAGAGCTCTTGGGCTCTCTTCCTCTTTCTGCTGGGAATCTGCTGTGCATCCGTCCTCAGGCACTTGTCCGGGCTCTGGCTGTCTCAGTGCCCGTCTGTCGTGTATGCCAGGAATAAAGGCAGCTCCTGGGCTGTAGCACGCTGCCTTCACCCAGGCCCCCGTAGCCAGACTCGGCCCCGGTGCGATGGCTGTGCTGGGGTTTGCAGCCACCGCTACTTCCCTGGGAAGAAGGTCTTGCCGTCTTCATGGCAGGGCTTTTTTCTCCTGTGCTCGAGGTCTCTCGACAGTCATCCTAAGGTCTTCCTCTGACCCCCAGCCGGGGTCCTGGGACTCCCACTTCCCATCGCTGAAGTAGTGGTTATTGGAGGGAAAGGCAACGTAAGCTTTCTCGGCAGACTCTGTCGTGTTTGTCCTGTTCAATTACAATGCAGCAGCAGTGGCACCAGCCGCCGCCTTCCTCCCCTCGCTGGGCTGGAGCGCTGCAGGCTCTCGGCAAATGCTGTCTGCGGACATCTGCTGCCTCCTCCCCCACCACCTCCTGGCAAGCAGCAGCAGCTTCCCAGCGAACAGCCTGCTCTTTGCATCACCCCCCGCACGCCTGACCAAAGCTCCCTTCTGCTCTTACAGGCTCCTTCGCAGGACCTTGAAATGGTGGTTTCCCTGGTGCTGGCTTGGCTCCAAGCAGCCTTCCGTCTCACAAGACCGTAGCTGAAAAAAAATCAGGGTGCCTGATGGAGGGGAAAGGCTTATTAAAGGTGATGCTTACCCGGTTCTGGCTCGTGATTCAAACAGGCAGCCCTTTCCTTGGCAGGTCTCCAGCCAGCGCCTGGGGCCTGAGGCAGGCGCGGAGTCTGGGGCAAAAAGCTCAGAGCTGTTTGACTGAAGCAGATGCAGCAAGGTCAGCTGTGAGCTGCAGCCCTGGTGCCAGCACTGGATGCTCTGGTCCGATGTCTGGCTCAGGCCTGTCCTGCGCAGCTGCAGGGGGCAAAGTTCGCTACTCCAGGTATTCATCTGGCCCCTTCGGGGAGAAGGGAGCTCTGTTTCTTTCTGCTGCGGCCGAGCGGTGGGATGATGTGCTCCTTGGGTGCAGAGGGCAGCAGGGCTGTGGCCTTCTGCCTCCTGAGAGTAACCCCCAGGCTCAGTAGCCCTGCCGTTGTGGCAGCAGGAAGCACCCTGCAAAGTGGCTTTTCTGTGGCTTCAGCCTCTTGGCGCTGCTGCATCAGGTTCCTGTCTGTGCGTATGCGTTTGTCACCAGAAAGTGTGGCGGTAGCCTGAGAGGAGATCTTTACCCTGAGCCCAGCCAGTCCCCCAACACAACAGTCGTTGAGGTGCCCTGGCTGCACTGCGTGTGCTTCTAGCCTGGGGGCTTCTCCGGAGGTGAGAGTGGAGGAGCTGGGATGGATTGAGCGGAAGGATTTAATGAAGAGGGTATGGAGGGGGAGCACAGCAAACTCCTTTCTCCTGAAACGGGTAAAGCAGTAGCTGGGAGCATGAAGGCAATGCCGGGCTGTGATCTTGGGGAAAGCCCAGAAGGAGGGCTGAGGTATGTGGATTAGTCAGAAGAGATGGTAGAGGATGAAAGAGGATTCAGCAGCTCTGACTGTAAAGGCAGGTTTGGAAGAAGGAGCTGGAGGGATTGCAGGTGGGACATGAAAACAGGAGCTTGGAAAGATGGAATAAACGAAGCCGGTGGGGAAATTTACTGTTTTGTACCTGGATCAGAAAGATGCGAGCATGATTCTAAGGGATTTAGACAAGAAGGCACAAGTCTGTGTTTGGAGGGAGAGGGATGATCTTCTTCACTGTGACCGTCTTTGTGGTGGAGGGGTGCAGAGGCACAGCCAGATCCCCCCTGCCAGCTTGGAGGAAGTGCAGTGTAACAGAGGAGCATTGCTTGGCATGCGGTTAGTTGACAGTAGGTTCTGGCCCCCCCTGTTTGATTAGTAAGGCTGTGGTCCATGCCCGTGCCAGGCGTTGAAGAAGTGGTAGCGGGAGAGCTGGGTGACTGCCACCGGAGGAGCTGGTGAAATTATCTGAGTGCCTGTGAAGGATGCGGCATAGAGACGGGAGCTGCGGGGCTGGGCTGGGGCCAGGTGCCTGACAGCGAGCAGCAAGGCTGGCGGCTGCACGGCGAGCAGAGCCGAGGCTCTGCGGTGTCACCAGCGAAGGGCCCTGGCGCACCCGTTGGCATGCTTTCGGGTGCCGGTCTGTGGCAACTGGGACCGGTGCTGCTGCACGGAGGGGAAGAGCCTAGAGCAGATCCGGCAGCCAGACCCGAGTCAAGTGCTCGGGTCTCCTGTTCGCCTGGGCAGTAACCGCAGGCCCCTCCTCCTCGGTGCAGCGCTGAGCACGAAGGAGATGAAGCGAGGGAAAGATGGGGCATGCGTCTGAGAGGAAGATGAGAGATGCCGCTGAGAAACAGAACTGAGCTCCCTTCCTCTTTGTGTGCTGGCGGATACTCGGTGGGGTGGGGGCAGCGGGGCTGGGCTGCAGGCCAGAAACGCTCGCACACATCCCTGGGAGAGGAAGCTGAAATGCTGCAGGAAGCCATGCTCTCGCCTGCACAGGTGATCCAGAGCCGCTGCGTCGCAGGGGTGGGACAGCAAAGCCATGCCTCCCCCAGCCAGCCGGACCCTGTCCCGCAGCTTGGGAGGAGGTGGCTAAGGAGATAAGGGAGCCCTGGCAGGCAGCCGTTAAAGCCCCTGCCCAGGGGAATGGGAGCATCACCAGCAGCTGGAGGCAAGACTGGTAGGTCCTGGTGTTTACCCGATGCTGAGGAGAAGCAGAAGGTGCCACGTGGAGGCTGGTCGTTGCCTCCCCCAGGAGATCGGCGGGGCAGAGGGAGAAGTCAGCAGGGCACGACGTTACCCTGGGAAGAAAGCACTGATGAGTGGAGGCAGAGGGGGAGCGCCAGGGCCCAGGAGGTCGCTGGGGAGGGCATCCTTCCCTTGAGAGGAGAAGGGTGCCAGGGTTGGTAGGACTCTGCCAACGGGAGCATTATCTCCCATGAGTGCCCCGGTTAGTGCCCCCAGTCGTGATTTTGTGCCCACAGGCTTCTCGGAGGGCAGTGGTGTGGCAGGGACAGGCATATGGGCTGCAGGGACTGGTGTTGGGCTCAAGGAGACCGGTACCTGGCTCTTCTCCCTTCTACAGTGGTGCTGGGCGTGTTCCTGTGAGCCGCCTTTCCCTCTGTGCCGAGGCTAATGCAGGGCTTTACGGCAGGCACGTGGCTCTCGCGCCGGTGGGCTCTTGTTTTCCCCTGATAGGAGTCTGACTCTGGGACCTGGCCCGCCGGCGGGACCTGGTTGCTGGCGAGCCAGGAAGCAGGCTGAGCTTGCACGCGGGCGGCTGAGTCCAGGCCCCGGGTGACGTCAAGGCATCAGCTGGTGCTACGGGGAGGCGAGCTGCCTCCCCAGCCCAGCCCCGCGCAGGGCGGCCTCTGGGGGAGACCGTCCCCAGCAGGTCCACAGCAGCCATCCTCCCCACCCTCCTCTTCCCGCGCTCCTCGAGGGATGGGGCCAGGAGAGACGGAGGGGAAGAATCGCCCCGTGAAGGGTTAACGGTGCGCTCCAGCCCGCTGCTCTCAGCAGCTTGGGCCGTGCTTGCAGGAGCAGTGTTTAGCAGCTTGCTCCAGTTGGCGTCTTTCCCAGAATGCTTTGGAAAAGCACTGACCTCTGACCCCCAGTACAAACTGAGCCCAGCACGTGGGAGGGAGAAATTACTCCCAGACCTTCAGGCTCCAGGGTTTACAAGCTGCCTGCAATAAAGCAGCCATTTTTTCCGACAGTTACTAAATCTCCCCTTTTAGCTCCGCTGCAAACCTCTACCCGTCACTCCCCTCTCCTGCCCCCAGCCCCGCGTCTTGCTCCTTCTGCTCAAATCAGAAACATCTCCGAAGGTGAGGCCAGCCTGTTCCCCCCGGGCTGAAGGCTGGGGAGAGCTCAAGCCGCTGGTCCGTCAGCGGTGCCCCTCGCCCTGCAGCGGTGGGTCCCATCCGGCTTGGCAGCTGTCCTTGTGTCTGTCTGCCTGCTTCCTGCGTGAACCGGTGCTGGCAGCAGCAGGCTCCCCGGGTGCCTCTCTGCAGCAGTCCCTGGGGGGGGTCCTGCACCTGCTCCCCCTGCCCGTGGGGGTGCACATCTGCACCTCTCTTCTGAGCCTCGGGAGGCTGGCGGGGCGCTGCTGGAGATGATACCTTGTCCGGGGCAGCTGGCAGACCACGTTTCAGTATTGTCTTAGTGTCGGTGCTGGGGACCGGGAGCCAAAGGGCAAAGGTTTTCTTCTCGGCTTTGCTGATGGCTGGGGCAGCTTTGGGCATGGCCTTGGTTTTTCTGTGCCTCCGTCCTGCTATCTTGAAACGGGAATAAGAGCCGCAGGGTTTGCAGTTACCTGTCGTCAGCTCCTTAGGTAACTTATTCTGTCTGTGCTCCCCGCAGTGAGCGAGGGATTAATCTCCAGGGAGGCTGGCCAGTTTCTATGGGAGATCACTGCGTGGGAGGCTCACGAGGCTTCACCAGCTCGTGTTTGTAATGCCTGCTGCAGCTGCAAAGTGCCAAGTACTGCTTATTCACATAGGATTTCATGACCGTCCAGTTGTGTGGAAGTGCCGAGTCGGTGTGGGGCGGTGAGCTCTGCGTGTCTGGTGCCGTGCTGAGCATGCCGGCGTGTTGTGTTGCCGTAAAGGGCGTGGGGAGAGCATGTTCGTGTTTGTACAGCGCTTTGGGAACAGAAAGCCCTCGTTATGAGTGGCTACCGTGCCATGGGCACTGTGGGATCCAGATAAATAAAACGGGACCTGGTATTTCAAAACAACCTCTTCCCCGCTCCTCCCACCTCCTGTGCACATTCCTCCGGCAGAGAGCAGGCGAAGGTGGGGAGCTGCCCGCAGCATGCTGCCCGCAGCATGCAGCCCTAGCCCGCAGCCCGAGAGCGGCTGCAGCGGCTGGCAGCATACCGCACAGCTCTCTGGCCAGCAGACGCAGGACACCTCGGACGCAGCGGGTCGCCCTGGCCTTGGCCGTGCCGCCCGGTGGGTAGACAGCACCTGCCTGGGGACCCAGACCCCTGTCTCTAGCCCTCGAGGTGGCTGGAGGGAACCAGCTCTGGGGACAGCCCTGGAGCCTCAGGCTTTCACTGCACTTCTTTTCAGACCCAGCGTTTTGCCGGGAGCGGTGCTGCGGCGGGAGTCTCGTGCTGCGTGTGGCGCCGGCAGCGGCAGACCTGTGCTGCGCCTTGCTCTGCGCCGAGCCCCTGGGCACAGTGTGGCAGGGAAGCCATTTTCCTGAACGTGTCTTGGGCCAGTCTAGGATCTGCTTGACACGCAACAAAAAAGCACGTTCATCCGAATCCCCTTCTCTCCCCTCTCCGAGAGCTTGGTTTTGTTTTTAAATCTATATGGCAGGCGACCAAACTGGCTGAGTCAGTCAGCTGGCTGGCCACCAGAAGTAAAAATGCGGTTTTGTCCCCTCCCTCGTTCTCCCCCTTCCCCCCCCGGATTTTTTTTCTCCTTCACTTAGCGACAGTTTCATGTATTGACAACAAACCTCTTTCTGCCTCCTTCTCTCTCGGGGCCGGGACAAGTGGAAGCTGGTTTTTATTTTCAGAATCAGTCTAGGGGGAGAAGGTGCAGGATGGCAGCCTGGTTTTGCCTTCTTGCTTCTGCCTGCAGTGATGCTGCCTGGGAGGAGGGGGAGCTGCCCGCTGCACCCAGGCCTGCAGAGGCTGGTGGCAGCGTCCGCTCTCGGAGGGACGGAGAGGTGAAGTGTCTTGCCCAAGGCCACGCAGGCCAGGCCTGGGAGGATGGGAGCTGAGGTGCGAGTCTCCCTCGGCCGCTGGCACCCAGGAGCCGTGCTGGCCGTGGGCTGGCTTTCGGGGGGGTAGGAGGAGGTGAGAGGCGAAGATTTGTTCCTGAGTGTTTACAAATGCTCCTGGCTGCTGTGGCGCAGGTGTGGCTGGTTGAAACGCGCCCTGGAGTCGGCTCTTCCACTGGGAAGATGGGAGCCAACGACCCTCCTGTGTGAACGGCCCGACATCTTGTAGAGGGGTAGCCAGACACTGTGTTGTCGAGGCGGGGACAGGCGTGTTTGGCCTCTCCGCCAGCAGGCTGTGTGGGCAGCTGGCCGGGTTTCAGGTGCCTCGTGCTGCTGGGCTGCGCACGACGCGTGTATCCTGGGACAGGGGCGCGGGCATCTCCTGTGGGCCCTGTGGCGGCAGGGTGGCGCGGGAGCTGTCTGTTTCCACTGCACTGGAAGTCATCGCTGGTAAGCGCTAACGTCGTTCCGCACAGTGGGGGGATTGCACGGCTCTCTCCCTGCCTGCTGCACTAAGCGCGAGGGTGAAACGGGTGCACCGGAGCACTGGGACTCGGATGTGGACATGAAAGGTTTGAGAGCCCCTGTTTGCCGCTGGCAGCGTGCCTGGGCCTCCGCTTTGGTCTGTTAATTCCCAGGAAGCAGCATCCCAGCTTGGGAGCTCAGCTTTCCCCTAGGCTTTCAGGGAAGCCACCAGTTACTGTCCCACCTCGTGCTCCCGCTGCATGTATCCCTGCACCCAGACGTAGCTGGGCTTGGGCAGAAGCAGGGTGCGTGCACAAGGGGTGGTTTTCTGCCCCGTGGCCTGTGGTTTGGCCGTCAGCATCTTTGCTCCCTATGCATCCAACTTCTGTAGCCTGTCTGTGGGCAGCCCTGTGACCCCTTCCCAGGGTGGAGGGGGGATGGCGCAGGGGGTGAGGCAGGTGCGATCGGAGTACTGCCAACTTGGCTCGTCGCTTGTGGCAAGTCCGCGTTCCAGTCTGAACTGCGCAACAGGTCGTGGGATCTCGCTGTGTGTCCCAGCTCCCAGGGGGTCACTGGGCGCCCCAGTGTGCGGCACCTCGCAGGAGCAAAACTTCTTGAGCAAAGAAAGGAGGCTCCTCAAGGTGAGAGGAGTTTTCAGATGCAAATCGGCCAGTTGGTTTCGGAGACAGATTTTCTTAATTTGTATGTTGATTTTTGCTATTTCAAATGCATAAATCGCAGCAAATGCTCCAGCCTGACTCTGGCTTCTGTGTACTTCAGCAAGAGGGCTGCATGAGAGCAAGCAGCCGGTTGGCTGCTGTGAGCCATGCAGCTATCTGAGGATACCCGCACTGGTCTGAACTAGTTTGCTGCTTCCTCCGTCATATATCACCGCTCAATTGTGAGACAGACTTCCCAGGCAGCAAAGGCAGGGAAGGGGAGAAATTGATTTACTGTTTTTTATTTTAGCAGGAAAGGATGTGATGGGCTAAGAAATGTAAAATGCAAAATAAATCCTCCAGAATATTTTGCTCTGTTGAAATGAAGGGAACTTAAAGGTGCACAAGGAGGCTTGAGAATGCAGTGGGGAAAGGTGTCTGTGAGCTCCTGGTAAGGCTGAACCCCTTTGCCACGTGTCACATGGGGAACGCAGAGGTGAGGGGAACGATAGCTATCTTAGTCCCTAAAAGATGTCTCTTTGCACATGTAGTTGTGCCCCCACCTCTTCTCCGATGGTCGGAGGCCCTGCCTATGCTATACAGCTGGAGGCAGCTATGAAAACGCTGCAGTGTGCATGCGTCTGCGGTTCATGCAGGAACTGTGATAGCAGGACAGAAGCGGTGAGGAAAAGTGAGAAGTGCTGCTGGGATCTGGTGTTTGCTGGCAGAGATTTCTGGGGCTGGAAGGAGGGGAGGGCAGTGGATGCTACACGTTTGCTGGGTGCTAAGGGAAGGAGCTTTGAGGTCGGGAGGTAGCTGCTGGGGATGCCTCTCCTGCATTCTTGTGCGCCTAGTCCTCAGCATCTCCTCGCTTCTCTTCCCCATCTCTCAAGAGCTTGTGCCCGTAGGGTTGAGGAGGTGTGGGAAGAGGAGAGCTCTGTAGCAATACCCGAGTACACCCGAGAACACCCGAGCGTGTCTCTGGTGGAATTACTGCGCCTGATGTAGCCACGCTTTTTCCTTAAACTTATTTGCGGTCATTCACTCCGCGAGTGTCCGGGACAGAAGAAGAGTAGGAATGGTTTGGAAGGGAATATGGTAACTCAGAGTGACCTGTAGGTTGCTGGCACCCGTGGCCGGGTGCTGAAGTGGAGACTGTTATTTTCCACCAAATGTGGAGCCCGCTGGGGGCCTGAGCTGGTGCAGGAGCTATTTGTGTGCAGTGCTTTTGGAAGTTGTCTGTGCTAGTGGGTACCTACTTGATCCTGGTACTTACCTGTTTGCTTTTGCTGGAGAGAAGGAAACGAGACTTGTCAGTTCCACCTTGGCCTGGTCAGTGTCGTTCTCGGGCCCTTGCCTGGTTGGATTGCAAACCTGTGGGGACCTTGAAATCCTGTTGCTCTTTCTGAAAGAAGGGGGAGAAATCCTAAAACGGATCTGCTGTTTAAATCCTTTCCACCTCATGATCTGAAACCTCTGGCAAACTGCCTGGCCTTCAGCCCCCCATTTACACCCGAGCTGTGCTGTACTCCTCAAAATGCCAGTGCTGCCTTACGGCTGTTTGTGGTGTTCCTCCACCCAACAAGGTGGTTTTTAATGTTGGGGGAGCGGAGGAGGGAAGCATCCCTGAGGGACTGCTTAACTTCCACACCTGCTTACATTCTGCTTCCCGGGCAGGTGACCGGCGTTCGGCACAGTCTGTTTCTAACCTCATCACCAAGAAAGATGCTTGTAACAAGGTCTGACCCATGGGCAAACTTTTAAACAAACACAAACTCCTGCATCGAATCAATACCCGGATCAATGGGGTTTTTTTCCCTCTGTCAGAAATAGAGTATAGCTGTGTTGACTCAGTCTGCTGAAGCTGTTTCCCAGCACATCTCCCCGTCAAAGGCTGAAAGGAAGAGCTGGAATTTCAAGCTCTTTCCATTTACATGGTCACCCGAGTCTAAGTGTACCTGCAGTTTAGGCTTCTTGGAGCGTCTTGCTTATAGTTCTTGGAGCTAGCTGGCTATCTCGAGCACATCAGAGGGGTGAAAGAGACTGGGACGCTTGGCAAACCCTGAGCAAAATTGCTGGTATGTACTTTCTGCCCTCTGCCCTTCCTCCCTGTCAGGTTCCCTTTTGAATGCACTCTGGGAAAAGCCAAATGACACTCCAGCAGTGCAGCACTCTGGTATGGCAGCCTTGGTCCCTTCCACCAGCCCACGTGTGCAGGTATGGTCGTGAGAGAGCCCCCCGCAGTGTTTCTCACCAGTGGGGTGGGGGTGTGTGTGTGTGTGTGTGTGTGTGTGTGTTGGTCGAGGAGGGTTCGCTCTGCATGTGCCGCGTTGTGGCAGGCATTCCCCACCACATTGCCGTGGGGGTTAGCGACTGGCAGAAATGGCATGCCCTGAGACAGCCCCATCCCGTACCGCAGCCAGGCACTTTTGTGTTTGAGGCTTTGTCTAGAGTTTTACTCAGTCTGGACGGGAAAATCAGTCTTGTGGAACTAGTTAGAGATGAAAACCTAGCAGCTGTCTGATCCTCGGGCTGTCGTCACTGCACGGAGGATGGACACCGGTTGTCCCCTCCCTGTGGCTGTGCGTGCACATTGCCCTGCGATGTGGTGTCAGCAGGGCCAGCAGCCAGGGCTGAGCTTCTCTGCGATGGTCCCTGCTGCATAACGGGTGTTCGAGTATGAGCTGTGCTGGGCACAGAGCAGGTGGGCAGCACTGTGCCCTGAGGATGCTCAGGAGGACGGTCTGCTCCTGGACAATATGTGGGAGCTGACAGCTCGTTTCCCATTTTGCCTTGTGAGCTTGAAGATGATCGTTGTCTCCTGGATTTGCCCGCATGGAGCGAGGCTAATGGGCTTGGCAGTCGGAAGGGTGAACGTACCAATGTCTTTGATATTTGGAAAGAACTATGAGAGACTTGGAGCCCACCCTGCTCCAAGAAAAAGCTGTCGTGTCTGCAGTAGAAGCCTTGCCCCGGCTCTCTCTGTGGAGTGCTTGAGGAAATCCTGCAAGCCCCAGCTGGATGTGAGCAGGGTGGCGTGTCTCCGGCCTCACGCAGATCAGGCTTTACTTGCTTTCGCAGCGAGGTTCTGGTGCCTGGAGGTGGAGTTGCCGAATTTGCTGAGCCAGGCGTTGAACAAGAGAACCGGCGTCCTCCCTTCCCTGCTGTGCTGTAGCGTAGGCTCGCTGTCTGGGTTGCAGTGCCAGGGCCTGGGGACAGCGGGACCTCACAGGACAACCTGGTTCATGCTGAGGCCACGCAGGGCTGGGCTGCAGCGGGAGAGGTGCCTGGCCCTGTCCCACAGCGCTGCCATGCCGCCGGGGAAGAGGGCACGGCAGAACTGCCGTCGCATCCACTGGTGGAGAGGCTTCCACATTCTCTCACGCCCACGCGCTGGTACGAATGCGCACACGCGTACGGATGCAGGTTTGTACCAGCGTGAACATGCTCGTGCGGATTCGCATGGAGCTGCGGTTAGGCAGGCACACCCACGCCAACATGGATGCAAATAGACCCATGCTGGTGCGGGCCTGCTCGCCATCACAGAGGCAGACGTGTTTGTATTTGCACAGCTCCAGGCTTGTGCCGGCACAGGCGCACGCATACATGCTCCTGCGCTCGCAGACACAGGCGACAGAGCTAAGCCACAGCGCTGGTCTATTTTTGGGAGCGCTCCTAAGAATTGTGAGCGTGTTTCAGATGTTAGAGTCTTAGATGGGGGAAAGCTAGAACAGATGGCTGGAGGGTTCAGAGCAGCAGCCCTGCTGAGAACAGATATTTATAGGCAGATTTAACCCTTGTGTGGTCTCTGGAGCCACGTTTAAAGGAACAGCATCTGAAGTGAATGTTGTAGAGCTGAGCGGTGACCTCTGAGGGTGTGCTGTCCTATCTGGTTTCTGTGAGCCGATTATCAGTGTAGTCTGGAAATCCCATCGATGCTCTACCTCTTTCTCGAGCGCAGGGACGCAGCTTTCCCTAGACCATAGAGCCTGGAAACTGGGCCGGTCGTGCTTATTACTTGCTGTCCGAGCTGGGGCAGCGGGTACTGAGGCTGCCCTGTGCTTGCGTGACCAGCAAAACAAGGACAAAGATTGTTTTGTCCCTCTTGCCCTGATTTCTTTTTTTCTTTTCTTTTCCTTCTTTTTTTTTTTTTTTTTTTTTTTTTTGTTCTTTTTGCCAGAGGTTACCCAGATTCTTCCTTTTCCTTGTTGGAAGGAGAGATTGTGTTTTCTTTCAGGCATGCTGTCTTGTGAAGATACACAGATTAAACCCTGCCCCGTCAGATGTTTTTACCTGTCCTCGTCTTGGGCCCTCTTGCTTGAGTATTTAGGGAAGAGCAAAATCCATCTGCGGGCTGCGCTGGTTTGTTGAACAGAGCTGGCTGCAAAGTGGGGGAGCACAGCACATTTACGTTGACAGATCTGTTTGTAGCCCTTTCTTTGAGGGCAGCCAGCCTCCTGTTTGGGACCTGAAGTAGCATTGTCTTTAACTTGTATAGCGTGTCTTGAAGTGGGCTTGGTGGAAACTGAGTAACAGCAGCAGGAGAGAGCGATCTGGGGGCAAGGAAGAAAGCGATGCCCTCAGGTGGGAAATGTAAAGAAATGACAGAATAGTTATCTGGGAGTTGCAGGGGAGAAGGCTCTGGCTCTGAAAGCATGAACCAGGGTGCAGACCTGGGAAGCTGGCTGCTTGTCAGCCCGGTTCTGGGAAAATTAGGGAGCAGCAGCACTCCTGAGCTAGTGCAGGACACGGGGAGACTGTAGAAAAAAGAAACGGAGATGGGGACTGCTGGTAGAGCTGGTGCTGCCAGGTCAGAGAATTGTGCTGGCCTGTATTTGTGCTCCTGAAAATGGGAAGATTGAGTCTAGTTGTGAGATGGGGGAAGAAGCTGCAGTGTCGAGTGGAAAAGGACACATCTCCCACGCAGATAGGCAGTCAGTCCTGTGGGGTTCGAGCTGCAGTGGTTGTGCACAGCAGCACGCACAGCGTGCACCTGAACTGCACCTTCCCCCTGTCGGGACTTGGACTAATCCAGATGTTTGGAGCTGCACTCTGCAGCATCGCCTGCAGGCTTGTGCCCAGCCTGAGGGGTCCCAGGGAGGCAGTGCCGAGCCGTATGGGGCTGTTTTCGGCTTCTCTTTGCACTGCTACGCTCCTGTGGACCAGCCGGAGCCGCTTCTGGTGTTGGAGGCGGCATGCAGCGGCTGTAAATCGGGCTGTTAGTCCAGAGTCAGGTTCCCGGCCAAGGGTTTCACGCAGATGCTCAGTGCACGCTTCAGTGAGCCAAGTTCGTGGCTGTGTACCCTGGTCCCATGCCCAAGGGGGCATGAGGCTCTGCTGGAAAGTCTGGGAGCGTGACAGAGTGCCGGCCTTGCCTCGGCGTAGGACTTCCCAGCGGTGTGTCCCTGCTGCTGCGTCAGGGATCAGCTCTGTGTCTTGGGGGTGTGAATTCGGAGCGTCCCGAGTTCTCTTTGCACTGCCGTGCTGGGGCCAGGAGATGCAAATCTGTAGGAGAGTGGGAGTATGTTGGAGCTGCTTGCTCCCTTGCTTATTCATCCCAGTTTCAGACTGCGGAGGCTCAGAAAGCAGTCACTGTCGTACCCCCCTGGTACGCGGCTGTGTTCTCACTGCTCACGTGTGTGTCAAGTTGAGGAGTTGTCAGGTCACCCAGAAGCTCTTGGTCCCAGGTCAGCGCTTGCACCCACCATTGAAATGTGACTTTGGGGTGGGAATAACCTGGTTCGTCCTGCTCCAGTCCCCCTGTAGCACATCCTGAGAGCGCAGCTGATCCTGCTGGAGACCCAGGTGCGGTACTGGCAGTGCTGGCAGTGCTCAGCAGCCGGCTCGCAGTCTGGTCTGCTGCATGCTGGTGTCGGCTGGCAGCTTTGTGCCTGTGGCTGTCTGACTGCATTTTGTACCCAGACAAATTGGTAGGAGCGAGGTTGCTCGACAGGGCCACCGGGCACGCTGGCATGGTGCTCCTGCGGCTGGGCTGGCCCTGTTTTCTTCCAAGGCCCATGGGAAGGGCTGGCAGCCCCCGTTCTCCTCCTACCTGAGCGGAGGAGGAGAGTGCCTGGCAGTAAGGACCCACCCAGTGGGTAACTGCCAGTCCCAGGGATCTGCCCACACTTGCCTGGCCTCCCACAATGGCCCCATTGTTCCTGAGAGGGCAAGCAGGAGGCTGCCTGCAGCTCCCTGGGCATTGTTAACCCTCTGCCTGCCAGCAGTGGGCTGCAGGGCGTGCGGGGCATGGCGTGGCATGGCACAGGAGGTCCCGTGGGCAGGTGGAGGAGCTCCTGCCACCCTTGAGTACGTGGAAGGGAGCTGCAAGGGAGCGCCAGCCTCTCTCTGCCAGCTGCCTCCAAACCTGCCGGTTGCTGCTGTTTTGAGGACAGCTAGCACACGCCTGTGGTGAAGATGTACACGGAGAGGCAGGGCCCCGCTGAGCCTTGATTTCCTCTGACAAGGCGTAGGGAGGCTCTCTGCCTTCTTCCAGGCTGCTTGCTGCCGTGACCTTGCTTTGGGAGCAGCCCCTGTCCAGCCTTGGCGTGGCCACGTTGCTCTGGCCCCAGCGCGCGTGCCAGAGCAGGACGTGTCTTTGGGATCGGGACGTTTGGGATGTTGGGGTGCTAATTCCAGTGGCTGAGCTATCGGTGTGGAAGCTGTTTAAAGCGATTCCAGCCTGATCAAAGTGCCTTCTTCCTTCCTGTCCTGTAACGTGATCGCGGGTCAACGAGCTGCTCATGGTCTGCTGTGGCTTCTGGTTCCTGTTGTTGTGGAGGCGCAGCCTTGGAGGGCACAAGCACGCCTCACCAGCGTGCTCACGCTGCCGGGGTGCAGGCTCGGAGCCAGAGCGCAATGTCCGTGTGCCTAAGGGGACAACGAGCACCCTGTTGCCGGCCGGAGGACCTGGACACCCGCATCCCTCTCTGCTGGCCGGCTCTGCGCTGCCCATCTTTTGGTAGCAGTGATGCTTCCCCGCAGCTTTCTGCCACGCTTGCTTCCCTGTCAGCTGACTCCAGGGATTATAGGGCTGCCTCAGCACCCCTGCTCTGTCACAGATTTCCTCTCCAGAATCCGTGGGATGAAGGAGAGGAAGAGGCATTTGGCTGGCATGCCAAGACTGCGTACAGGAAACTTTCTGGCTGTCGATCCCGGCGTGTCTCGTGCTAGCTTGGAGACTTGCGAATCGGCTCGGTAATCCAGGCGGCCGAGAACTTTGAAACCTAATAGATGCCGTGCGAGCATCACCAATTAGTTCTACTGCAAACCCTGCAGCTAATTTGCTTATATCATAAGCTAAGCAGTTACCCTGCTTCCGAAAGTTCTCTTATCTCCGCTTCTCCCACTAGGTACCCTTGGCGCTCTTCCCCCCTCCTTTGTACCCCGGTCTTTGTTGATGCAGTGACTTTTCTTTTTTATATGTTCTGGTTTTTAAATAACGGCGTAACTAGAGTTGAGTGTGGAGGGCCAAGGGCTGGGCTGGGAGCACTTGATGGCCCCAGTTGCTGT
The DNA here is from genome assembly GCF_047370975.1 of Nipponia nippon. Lineage (NCBI taxonomy): Eukaryota > Metazoa > Chordata > Aves > Pelecaniformes > Threskiornithidae > Nipponia > Nipponia nippon. The sequence continues at coordinate 1,325,567 of NW_028262362.1, forward strand.
ACCAAATGGGAATGCAACTGCTGCAGAACTTCATCTGGCTGAATGCCTGCACCTGGGCTCTGGCCACAGAGACCACTGCAAATCCCAAAGCCTCCCATGAGCCTCAGGCACGAGGGCTGGAGGAGCGTCAGAAGCCCTTGCCTACTCTGCGCATCGTGAGTTCATGAGACCTCTCTGTCCTGGTGGAGAAGAGGGGCTCTCGGGGGGCAGCCCCCGAGACAGGTTGCTGTTTGGTCGCTCCTCCCTGTGTGTGGGTGTACAGCTGCTTTTAAACGGGGGTCTCGCTACCACCCCCAGAGAGCTGCAGTTAGTGAGACAGGGCATTTCTGGGTCTTTCTGCCCGTTTCCCATGGGGTGGTCGGAGGCCTGGGTCAGGGTTAGATCACTGTCTCTGGAGGAGCTCGGTGAGCTGCGGGGGGGCGTCGAGTAAGGGCAAAGTAGCCGCTGGGACTTGGGGCTAGGTCTGTGGGGAAGGCCGTGCCTCTTTGCACCCCCTGAGTGGGAGAAGCTGGGGAATCTCAGCTCGAGGTGCGGAGGAGGCTTCTGGAGGTGACGCGTGGTGAGGAGGTGGAGCAGCTGCCCTTTCGGGGCGCGCAGTGGGGAAACCCCTCTCCGGATCAGTGCGAGCCCAGACTCTGACGGTAAAGCCAGGTGGGGAGCATGGGCTCCCCTCTCTGCGAGGTCTCTCCCTCCCTCCCTCTCCACCCAGCGCTGGAGTCCCCCTACCACCCATAGGCAGCTGCCACTGCTCAGCGGCAGGATCTCCATTGCCTGCGCCGATCCGATCCGCGCCAGGGAAGGTGAAGGGTTTCCCAGGGTGGAATTTCCTGCGAGGCAGATGCGCGGCCGCTTCCCCTCTGACCTTAAACCCCGATGTGCCTTAGTCATGGTGGCATGCAAATACGAGGCGACGAGGTGGGGGCTGGAGGGAGCTGCTGGGAAAAGGAAGTGACCTCAGCCGGGGTTTAAATATAGAGCCCAGGCTCCGCTGCGTGCTGGGCCTGGTATTTATAATCCTGGAGGAGCACTTGGCGACTCTCTGCGTCTCTTCTGCAGTCCAGGCTGGCAGAGGGCAGCGTAGGGGCAAGGTGCTGGGGCAGCCGGCCTTGCTTTCCCCTCTCTTCCCTGCATTTTTCTGTCGGCTCCCCCTCCCCAGGTGCGCTCACTTGCGCAGATGCAGTGCTGCAATCTGGGTGGTTTGCCGGCCCGCAGGTGCTCCAGCTTCTGCTTTTTGTGTGGGTCCGTCCTTTGGACGTTGCATTCAGTGCCAGGACTGGGTGCAGGAAGGGAGCCCAACTCTTCCCCAACTCACGTCTATTTCGAGAGCAGGCCGAGAACCCTGGGACACTGAGTGATCTGAAAAATGCGTACAGTCAGGTCAAAGTAGGGCTGTTGGAGCAAGCCTTCCTGCGTGTGGCTTAAAACGTCTTATTTCCTCTGCTGTGAGCCTCCTCAAAGGCTGCTGGTCGTACCATGCGGTGCAGCTGGGGTACCCGGTGTTGAGAGGTGGCAGGGGTGTCCTGCCAAAAGGGTTTCCTGCCGGGACTCTGTCTGCAAGGATTGTGCCCTTCTTCAGGCTGGAAAGTTGCCTGAGCTTGCATTGTCGGGCTCAAAGGGAGAGCTGTTACGGGGGAGATTTTCTGCAAGGTGGTACAGGATGTCTAGCCCTCGCTAGCAGCGTGCAACAGGCGTCTCTGTGCTGCCTTTATCTGAGGAAGTGGGGTAAGCGTCTGCTGCAGGGATACGCCGCATGGTTCTGCCCTCCAGCCCACCCCTCCGCACCCTGCAGAGTCCCTGCTGTGAGGGCTGGGGTGCGGAGGAAGCCCGTGATCCGGTGCAAAGTCCCTGCGCCAGCCCGGGTGCCTCGGTGCTGGCCAGGAGGTGCAGCGAGTTCGCCCGTGCTCAGCCCTGGCGAGACTGTGGATGCCCTGGGTGACGGTGACACCTAGTGGCTTTGTCCCACAGTCTCCACCTCAGGCCCAGAGATGGGGTGCTGGGTGCGACACCCTGGAAAATCTCCTGGTGCTTCCAGGCGCCCAGCATGAAGCTGGACCAGTCGTGGGCAACAGACCCCGCGGCACTCGGGAGCCCTTATGGCTCTGGCTTGGAGACAGTGTGTGGGGAAGTGGACCAAGCGTGACGTCCTTGTTGACGGTGGCTAGTCCATCACGGAGCCCTGCAGAGAGCCTTTCTGCTAGAAGGAAGAGCAGAAACTGTTGTGTTAAAGCTTGGGAGCTCCTCGACAAGCTCCAGCATTGCTGGGTTCCAGTCCCGCACACTGCTGGCATCTCACGGGCTTCTTTAGTTATTGCCAAAGGATCCTAAAGCAGATACTGAAGTCTAGACACAGCTGAAAGACCCTCCTCGTAGATTTAGCTGCATTAGGCGTTTACCTGACACACATGACTTGGCTCCCTCGTGGTATTTGTGGGAACGTTGGGCTTTCAGGGGCTCATCTACGAGCCCTGCTACTCAGGAGAGCTGGTGTAGCAGAGGGCAGCTCACCAGGTAGACTTTTAAGCATTACTGACCCGCTCTCAGTAACGCTAGTGCACAAACACAGTGGGAATTGCCCAAGGAGGTCTTTTAATCCCATGGATCAACTGCACAGGGAGGTCTGTGCTGTGGCTGTGCGTTGCAGCCTGCAATGTTATGTGCCGTAATGGTTTTCACAGGGAAACCGCCCCCTTCACGTGTAGGTGAGCTTGTCTTTGCGCACCCCAGCACACCCATGCTGTTGCAGTCCGGGATGGTCTCCTGCCCTGTGCTGCTTATGATGGGACAGCCGGCGGTGAGCGCTTGAGGGGGTTGGATGCACAGTGCCTGCTGCACGAGTGTTTCACGTATCCCAGTGTTGCTACCTGCCTGAGCCACGCCGCTGACATCTACAAGCTAAGATCCTCAAGGCGTTTACCAAAGGCTGCGTGGGGGTGTCCAGCTGTCACAGCGGCCCGTGACTCTGGCCAGATTTCACATACTGCGGGAAGGGATCCTGCCTCGGAGGAAATCGAAGCTCCCTGAGCAGCAGCAGTACCTTTGGAAGAGATTTCTGGCTTTGCTCCCTGACCTGCTCGATGCTGGTTACACCACCGCAGCCTGCCGAGCTGCAACGTGCGGGTGGCTGTGCTACCCTGCACATGGGGCACCCGGACCTTCATGCAGGTCTCTCGCTGACCCGTCCCCAGCAGGTCACACGAGCCGATGTACAAAACAATTCCTCGTTATCGTCCCCATAAAGCCACATGCGACTGTCGAGTAACGTCTGGCACATGCAGGGTTGCTGTAGCGAACGTGCCAGTTGGACTCGGAAGCTGGAAGGATCTGCAAATTTGGTGATAGACCTGGAGGCTCCCTGAGCACAGGACAGGAAGCCAGCCTCTGCCTGGGGGTGCAGTAAGCAGCCGAAGAGTGGGAGAAACTGTTGAGCAGGGGGCAAGGAAGTGCTAAGAAAAGCTCTTTAACACCAATGGATTGCAGCAAGCTGGAGAGAGGCTTTTTACAAGGGCATGTAGTGATAGGACAGGGGGTAATGGCTTAAAACTAAAAGAGGGTAGATTTAGATTAGATCTAAGGAAGAAATTCTTCACTATGAGGGCGGTGAGGCACTGGAACCGGTTTCCCAGAGAAGCTGTGGATGCCCCCTCCCTGGAAGTGTTCAAGGCCAGGCTGGATGGGGCTTGGAGCAACCTGGTCTGGTGGAAGGTGTGTCTGCCCATGGCAATTGGAACTGGGTGATCTTTAGGGTCCCTTCCAACCCAAACCATTCTATGATACAGCTGATGAGGGTACCACCGTTTCCGCCATTTAAAAGGGCGTGAGAAGAATCCAAGAAATGGATAGAAGAGAAAATGGGCTTCTCCAGGCTATCCATCTGACGGTAGGAGAGCAAGATAATTTCATGATGCATTCAAAACAGATGACTTGTCAGGGGGAGCGTTGCCTTGCGGAACTGCCTGCCTCCTGATGTCTCCGAGGCTGGCTGGCCGAGGCAAGGCTCAAATGAAAACTCCTTTAGCAATGGCAGCCTGGGCTAAGGCTGTTCTCGCTGGTGATAAACACGTTCAGGCGAGTGCTCCCATACAGGGGTTAGGGAGACACTCCTGCAGTCGGTGGTTGCTAAATAGCGTGCTGGCTCAGAGGTGTGCTTGTCAGGCTCGGGTGGGTTCCTGGGCTCATCTGGCCGTTAGAGCCCATCACTGACTCTTGGCTGGAGCTGGCTGGGTGACAGCAGTGCTGTTTCGCTACTGTTTTTGAGGGTTTTGTTTCTCACTGGAACAGACTCAAAACCCATTGAGTGGTCTTGCGAAAAGGATTGTTTTGGAACAACCATTTTTGCATGGAAAAGGTCAAGTTTCTGATTCTGGTCTCTTTCTCAAATCAGAAATGACCCAAGAGTCTCGGACTTCAGAAATCTTGCTTCTGGAAAGTTTGTCGTAGTCTTTGTCTCCATGAAATACTCTGACTTTAATGAAATAGTACGGTATTTCTTTGGAGGTGTTCCAGCCCCTTCTGCTGTTAACCCTGGGAGGACTGGTAATCCAGGAGTGGTGTTAGGCAGCGTGCCCGTGATCTCATCCGGACTTGGGGTGAGAGAGGTATTTCAGGACGGGGCAGCGGGTCTTTGGGGGTCTCTCCTTTTGCTGTTCTCTGCCTGATGCCTTTCTTTGAGAGGCTCTTGAGCTTGCTTAGGACCCCTCATTTCCAAAGCCAAGGTGTTCCGCTTGAGTTTGTGGTGGTGTCTGTGGGACGTTTTAGATCGGGCTTGTCCCGGGATTGCCGCTCATAGTGAGCGGGTGGGTGGTTATCAGCAGAGGCAATGTGCTCAGAGGGTGTTTGCAGCGGCAACCTGGTCTTGTTATTTCCTGGACTGGCTGGCGGAGAGGGGCTGGGTGACTTTCTGCTCGTTGCATCGCTCTGTCACGACCTGCTACGCTGGGTGTTCGTGAGCTGCCGGGCATGTCAGCACAGCTCAGGAGGCCTGGGTTCTGGTCTTCGCTGTGTATGCGCAAGTCGGTAGTCATCTGGATTTCGCAAGAGCTCTCCCCAGCATCTGATAGGAGGGAGGTGCGGGCGAAGCTCCTTCCTTTTTGAACCGTCGTGACTCTCGTTTCCCGGCTTCTTCTCTTGCCCTTCCTCCCGATAGGGTTAGCACAGCAGCAATGTCAGCCAGCATCAAGACGTGGAAGCTGCGGCGCAGGCAGGCTGGCGGCGGAGAGGCTTTCCTGCCCCATTGGGAGGCGGGCGCGGGCTCCGCATTCTTGCGGCAGCGTTGGGAATCTGCGTTATCGTCCTTCGGGGAGTGAGCGGGAGCATGATTCACCAGAAAGTCCTCCAGGAACGCAGTGGGGTTTCAGGTTTCTTGAACTATCAGCTAGCAATTCCGGGACTGGGAATATGTCAGCTCAGTCTCTCCTTGCCCGGAGCTTCCTCCTCCCCCTCTGCTGCTGTTCAGACCGTACTGGAGGAGACTTACTGAAAGCAGGTTTTGTTGTTTTGTTTTGAGGTTTCTTGTCTGCTAAGGTCCCAGTCTTTGATTTAAAGCTGTGGCTTTTCAGATGTACCAGGCGCAAATACTCTCCCTCTGCATTTAGGTGTAGCACTTCGTTCAACAGAGATGTTTATTGTCCCTTGTAAGCTTCCCTCCCCATGTGAGGGAGGCTGGGTTGTCCCCCTCTTTAGTGACGGAGGAATCGAGGCCCCCAGAAAGAGTGCATCTTGCTCAGGGTCATTCGTGGAATCTGTGGCAGCTGGGGGTAGAAGCCAGGAGTCTCGGCTCCTTGCTATAACTGCTGGGAATTAAGTTTGCTATTGTCTTTAAAACTGCTGGGCTGGAGCGGGTGTGTTGCTAAATTGCAGAGGGAGCCAGATTTCTATGCAATCTCCTTTTTGTCGTGTTCTTTTCAAGATGTTTTGGATTGTTTGTCTCCCCGTGTCAGTGTATCTACTTTCTAATTAATTCTCTTCTGTGGCCCAGATGTGTGGCATGCCTGCTGGAATCCAATTTGAATCTAGGGGCGTGTGCAAGGAGCTTACAGCAATCGAGATGCCTATCGGCGTACTGCAGCCAGACACATGGGAGGCCGGGGTGGATCCCCACTATGCAACTGCAACAGGATCCAACTGTTGCTACTCCCGAAAGTAGAGCAGAATCCACGACCAGCTGTTTCTGGCCCTGTTCCCATTAGGATTTGCGAGGGGAGTGCAGTCAGCCTCAGTCGAGGCTGGAAGAAGAGGGCTTCCCGAGGTTGAGCCAGGGCCCCCCGTCAGCCCAGGGTGGCTTTCCATCCTGCGACTGGCTGAGGCGAGGCATTGGATGCCCTCCCTGGAGCACCAGCCTACTCCCAGAATGAAGGAAGAAGATAGATGCCCCAAAACGGTGATGTTCTGGAGGGACCTCGCAGCCAGCGAGGCTCACCCACGCCGCAGGCAGCGTCTGAAGGTTTCATTGTGGCGGCTGCCAGGTCCTTTGGGATCGATGCGTGTGTTCCCTGCAGTCTGACCTGAGAGCTAGAGGGACAGGGGGTGCGTCTCGAGCGTTAGTCTCTGGGCTCTGCAGGCGTGGTCTTAGCGGGGCCCGGGTTTTCTTCCTCCCTCCCCAGGCTACTCACATGCCCACGCTATGCTGTAGGAGGGTTGTGCTGCAGTGCTGCTGAGCATTCCCATTTTCGGTGAAGCACTTTGGGATCTATTTTGAATGCAATATCGTGTCCGTGCAGATGTGCCACAGGCAGACCTGCATCTCCCAGCCTATCGGTGATACGGATGGCGGTGGTAGCACCTCCTCGGCTGGTCTAGCCGCACCCTGGCGTCAGTCGGTTTGTGACCCTCAGGACTGCGGTGCAACGTGTTGCAAAGATTGCTGAGTGCGGCGCAGCAGGCGGGGGCTCTGGGCCACCAGCAGCGGGAGCTGCTGCAGGGCTTGCTTTCTGGAATGCTGTCTGGCAGCAGCCTCTTCCAGCGGGGCCGAAGGCTCCCTGCGGCTGGCCAGCCAGCGGCTGCAGGCAGCGTGTGTGCTTAACGCTGCAGCTTGTGCCATATGGACCTTCTCCTCCTCCCCGCTTGCCCTCTCCACGTCTCCTTCCCCGCTCTGCTCCCCTCCCCCTGCGAGCGGTTTGACAGAGCAATTGGGCAGGCACTGGGACAGCAGCTCTGACATAAATCTCTCCTGGTGTGGAATGAGGGGTATAAATATCCAGAGAGTGATGTGATCTTTCCAGCTGCTATTAATAGGTCCCCGGAGAACAAGAGCGAGCGAGCGAGACTGGCTGACACTTAAAGGGCTAGCAACTCCCTTATGTGCTGTGAAAATTAATCAGCGCTGTGGCTCACCATCTTCCTCCAGGCTAGAGCAGAGCCCTCGCTGAGGTGCGTGGGGAGGAGGTGGAGGAGGAGGGAGCAACTAACGACTCGCTAGTTAGGAAGCAGTGATAGGCCAAGCTGTGCATGAACGATCCCACTAACTAACTAGGAATGCCTGGGCGGGCTGTGCGATAGCGCTGTTTGTGCAGGCTGCTCTCCGTCGGGCGCCTCAGCGTGCCAGCCAGCCACCGGCTCAGCCTTGCCTCACAGGGAGGCAGGTGCCAAGAAGTCCCCTTTGCAGGCAGGGAACTTGCTGGCGGTGGATGGCAAGCTGCAGCCTGCGCCTTGTGGCGATCACCGTCTTTCAGGGATTACGGGTCTGCCAAACGTGCTTTGCTCTTCGCTTGCGCGCTGCTCTGGGTACGGTGTTTTGCCCTAGCAGAGCAAGCACTTGGCTTTTGCTGATGGGATGTCTTCAGGCCTGCCTTTGGCAAGCCAGGAGCAGTGTGTGTAGTGCTGCTGAGCTCTTGCGGCGCTATTTCGAGATGCGGGGTTTGGTCTGGAGCCGGCGCTTCCTGTCCCTGGGTGGCAGAAGAAATCTGTGCGCAGCATCTGGCCTGCTCAGTCCAGATGGGAGGAGCGGACCATGGGCCCAGTAACCCCCCCGTGTGCTGGGAAATTTCTCTGCCTGTACACGGGGAAGGTTCTTGAGTGCGTTGTGGGGGTGTCATGCAAAGCACATAGCAGACGTAAGCAAACAGAGAGTAATACCTCAACTTCCATGAACACGTGGTTTATGCTCCTTCACCCCTGCTCCCCGAGCAGTAGAGAAGACTGTGACAGGCAGTGGGGGTCTCTGCAGCTTTGGAGTCACTCGCTGGGGCAGTGAGGAGGCTGTAGCAGAGCAACGTGGGGCCCCCATGCAGGAAGAGTTACGTCCTCTAGATGAAGAAAGAGAGGAGCAGTTCTCACGGGGATGTGCATCTTTCTGCACTGGGACTGTCTCCGAGGGCTTAGCAGCAAACGCAGTTCAGGCCGGGAAGAGTCGATGTCTAAGAGCCATGTCTGAAGGTCAGGGACATCCTCTGCCCGCTCCGGTAGCCCCCGAGGTTAGGCTGGCTGATGTCCCGCGCTGCCTCTGCCATGTTGAAGAAGGCTACTTGCTGCAAGTAGGAGGTACTCGTAGGCCAGGAGGGATGCACCCTGCAGTTACCAGGGTTGTCTGTTGAACCAAGGGTTAGGAGCAGCGCTCCAGAACATGTGATGTGCTCAGGTACTGTGGAGCCGCATCCCAGTCACCTGTAATGCCTGTGCAGAGCTCCGAGGGGAAGAATCCCAGCGCAAGCCTAAGAGACTCTGCTAAGGCAAATAGATCTGCAAGGAGGGCTGCTGCAGCATGGCTCAGCTGCATGCACGTCCACCAGCCCAGAAGCCTGCGTGCTCTGCCCTAGCCGCTTCTTCCCTGAAACGCTCTGCCTCAGCCTGTGGGGCTGTTCAGAAAGCTGGGCTGGGTCTGGAGCAGGAGAGCCTCACCCTGCTGTCCCGGCAGGCCTGTGGCATGTTGCATCATCCTGCTGGGCTGGAAGCTGCCACTGAAGTGGACGCTCCCCCACCTAAGGCCTTGGAGCAGGAGCCGGAACGGTCCCTCAGGCCCCCGGGAAGAGACAGGGATACCATTTAGCTGATGAGCTCCCGCACTCTTGGCTCTGCCCTTGCCTTGCAACCCACTGCCGCCTTCTCCTCTTAGTCCTTCCCTGCCCCGTCCCAGCTTTCTCTTTATCGGCTTGCATCAAGACCATCTTCTGTCTGCTCAGTTGTCTCCTGTGTGTTTTGCAGAGCAGAGGAAACCGATTTAGCAGCAGAAGGGGTCCCTGACGCCAGCAGGGCACCAGATTTCTGTTCAGGGTCGCAAAGTTGTCTGAGCTCTGGGAACACCTGCAAAATAGCTCTAAGGATCCTTCTGCTCACCAAAGGGCCAGGCTGGCATGGAGCACCCCGTTCTCATCGTGGCCTTGGAAATGAGGGCTCTCGCGTCCGTGCCTGTGCCTTGGAGTGCTGGCAAGCCTGCTGTGCCTGGGTGGGAGTTTGCTGCTTGTCCGCACGCAGCTAACTGCGGAGGAGGATCCTTTGCTCAAAGGGGCCAGGGCTAATTCCCGGCACAAGTGGCTCTGGGCTGTGCCTTGCCGCAGGCTTTGTCTGGCCCTGTGACCAGGCAGCAGCCCCAGTGCCCCGGCCCTGGGCAGTGCCCCTGTCAGCTGCGCGCATGCGAGGGGCACCGCACTCACTCGCTGCCCTCTTCTCTTGCAGGTTTCTGACCGAAGGGCCTGGGAGCTCCCTCCGCTGGCGCTGTGGGGAGCTTTAGCCAATCCAATGCACCCTGACAACAAACTGCCCAGCCATGGCAAGGCAGGCAGCAGCGGTGCCCCGGCCCAGCACCACAACGTGAGCCAAGCACCCACCTGCAACCTGGGCTCTAAGGGTGTGGGGGCGGGCAGCCATGGCGGCAAGGCCACTCAGATCTCCCCTGGCAACTCTGGACTGAAAAACAGCCAGAACACTGTCCCAAACTTCAGCTCCTTGAAGGGCAAGGTGAAACGGGAACGAAGCATCTCGGTGGATTCCGGAGAACAGCGAGAAGCCAGCACCCCTTCGCAGGACACAGAATCAAAAGGTAATGCTCTCCTAAACCTTGCCTCGGCACGTCTTGTAGTTGCTCCAAGCGTCCTGGCAGGACCTGGGATGGGAGCAGCTGTGAGCGTCTTGGCTTTCTGTGCTACGGCTGCTGTCTGGGCTTGCCCTGGCTGCCGGTGCGTCTTCGCATCGCTGCTTGTCGCATCCGTGGTTTTGGGACCAGAGTGGCTGAGCATTGTCTTTACGTTTCATTCCCTAAACTGTTTGTTACACTGAGAACCTGGGACTCTGGTTTTCAGGGGCTACTGAGGCTGGCTAAGCAAGAGCATGGTTCACTGAAACAGTACCGCACGCCCCTGCTTTGCAATGTGCAGACTTTCAACTTGGGACCGAGTTGAGTTGTTTTCTGTTTCCTTGCTGTTGGCCAAGAGCTGCTTTTGTGGTGTTCTTGCAGCTGCCCGACGACTCAGTCGTGGTTAGCGAGGAGGTGCTGTGAGGGTCGCTGTCTGAACAGTTCTGTGGTTTTGTCAGCGATGGATGACTCTTGTGTTACAGCACGTGGCTTCTGGAAAAGGGCTGAGTCACTGCTTCCAAACCCTCTGGCTTCCCTGTCCTCACCAGCCTTCCCTGTAGCCTCTTGTGTTCCACCAAGCTCTGTGCTCAACGGCCGCATGGGACGCTTGAGCATCTTGTGGGGGGTTGTCAGAGGAGAAATCCCAGTGGTGCCCTTGATTCCAACCGAGACTCACACCCGGTCCCCAAACGCAGAGCCGCTGTTGTGGCTCGTGCATCTAAGCATTTGGTTTCGTGGCCAAAGCTGTGTTGACTGACTAGCTTAGGCCAGAACCGTGCCTTGGAAGAATGGGTAGAACGTACCTGAACAGACCTCCTGCCCCCAGGAAAGCTTTCTCCCTGTTGCGTTAGGGGGTAACTGTGTGCCACCGATCATAAGTATTTGTAGCTTTATCCCAGTACTGTCTTGCAGCCCAGGCTTCCACAGGAAAATTATTAAAATGGCTTGGTCAGGAATGCCCAAATCTCCTGTGTTCCTGCTGCAGTGCTCTGATAGATCATGTGAATATGGCCTGGAAAACCACCAGATGATATAAAAAAGGGAGTCCAGACAGTGTTATATTAGAGTTAAAGCACAGCACTAGAAGTTATCCGTTCCATGTCCAGTTCCTTTCCCCGAGTCCCTGAGTGCCTTTAGGCAAGCCACTTCCTCTCTGAGCTGCATCAGCCCCATCTGAGATACGGAGGGAGCATCCAAGTTTACAGAGGGCGTAAAGGCACCTGCCTGATTGATGTCTGGGAAGGGCAGAGTCTGTCTCTTGTTCCCACAACAGATGTGAACGTGCCCTCCCGTTCCATTTTCAGGTTTTCATTGCTAAATCACAGACCCCTTAAATTTAGGGTTAATGTCCAAAGCTCTCTGGTTTGGAACAGCAGTTGGACGTGTCCTGTGTCTGCAGACTCCGTTCAGACAGTAAGAAACAGATCGTATTCTGAACTGCTGGCTCTCACAGGAGTGTCTCACCAGGTCTGGCTGCAAAGACAAGGAGCCCAGACTGAGCAGATGCTTCAGGATCTTTACCGGGGCTGGGCAGATGTCAGTGTAAGGCTTCTCGCCCAGTGCATCCTGGCTGGGTTGGCAGTGCCAGCGTGCAGCACACAGCTGGGCAGGGCCCCAGCCTTCCCAGCCCCTGCCAGGTCTCCTCAGCTCTTCTGATGGCTCTGTCCCTTTGCAGGTGAGGTGGCTCCCCGTAGCAAGCGGCGGTGCGTGCTGGAAAGGAAGCAGCCATACAGCGGGGACGAATGGTGCTCTGGGCCGGACAGCGAGGAAGACGACAAGCCCATCAGCAGTGCACACAGTGAGTGTCTACCTCCTTACCAGTTTAGAAGCTTGAATAAAGCCAGCTCCTTCCTGCAGCTCAGCATGGCAGATGGCACCGGCACCTTTAGCTTTGCCCGTGTGTGCTCGCTTAGCCGGGTGTGTGGCGTGGTGGGCCATCACGGCTGGCGGTCGTCGTGCTGTGAGAGTGTTTGTGGCCATGCAGTGAGGTGTAGGACCTGTTTTGTGGAGGTGCTGTCGAGATGCTGGAGGAGAAGGTTGGATGTCCCTGCTCTGGCCACACCAGCGGCAGAATTGCCACCTTGAAAGTGTGCCTGGTTTAAATCTGGTTAAGCATGCCTACCCTGGTCATAGCGGCAGCCAGACCACGCGACGTGCATTGCCCTTGTCGCAGCAGCTAAGTCTGTGCCAGGCCATCCACCTGCCTCTCCGCAGCTGTGCTTTAAAGGCAACTGAAGCTAAAGAGGCCCTCGGAGTCTTCACAGTGGTTCAGGCAGGGCTGAGCTGGCCAAGGCATGCACCATTTGGGGCAACAAACCATAGGTGTCTCCTGTTTTCCAAAAGCATCAAAACTCTTTGGTTTTTTGTTTTTTTTTTTTTTTTTTGTATCTAGAATTCAGTTTACTTTCAGATTGCAACAGGGAGAATATCTGAGAGAAGAGGGCAAGGTCCTGCGGGGCCCAAGGGCCACAGCTGATGGAGAACACGGAAGCGTATAAACCCAAGTAGAGGGTGGCCTCTGTGCCTGCCATTGCGCCGTAGCCATCCTCTCCAGGATGTCCCTTGTGCTTCTCCGCACAGTCCACAACCCTTGTGGGAAGGGATAGCGCTGCCTCCCTGTCACTGCCTGCTCCGACATCTTCGAGCTGGTCGAGGTCCAAGGGCAAGGGCTGGCAGTGAGGCAGCGCGTCTGTCCTCACGCCAGATTTCCAGTGCTGTCTCTTCTCTTTAAATGCTGCTGTGCCAGGGCCGAGCTGCTGGCAGTGGCGTACAGTAGGTCTGCGGGGAGGTTGGTGGTGAGAGGCTGGCAGGAGGAGAACCGGCGAGCCTGCCTCGGCGGGGTGTAGCATGTGTGTGTGAGAGGGGCTAGGCAAGAGGAAGGTGCTGCACGCTCCTGGTAATTGCGATGCTTATTAATATTCAGTGGGAATATTATCTAATAGCAGCTGACGATTAACGGTGACCACGCCGGCGGACAGCATCCCCTCTCCCCCCGCTGCCGGGGGCGTCCGTCCCGCCGCCGCGGGCCGGGAGAGGAGGTAGAGCCCCGGGCCGGGGGAGCGGGAGCGTCGGCCCCGGGGCCGGCCGGGCGGGTGCTGCCACCTGCCGGTGGCCCGGCCGGGCAGCGGCCCTTCCTCGGCCCGGCGCCCGAGCACGGCCGTGCCGCCCCGCGGGGCTCTGCCCCGGCCCCGGCTGCCTCCCTCCCGGCCCTTCCGTCCCGCGGTGCGGGCAGCAGAGGCCGCCCGGGCTGCCCTGCTGCGCCGGCCCTAGCAGCTCGAATCCTGTGCTCCCGCAGATTGTAATGTAGCAGATCCTGCGATGTCCACAGCCTCGCAGCTTGGCCCAGGGTCCAACCCGCTGCCGAACCTGAACGAGACCGGTTCTTCCAGCGTGCCTCATGGTGCTGCCCCCGGCTTACGGTCAGACGCTGCAGGAGGCGGAGGCGGCGGAACAGGAAAGCAGCCTTCACAGTTCGTTTACGTCTTTACAACGCACCTTGCTAACACGTAAGCACTAAACCCTGTCTGTCCTCTGCTGGCGCAGGGCTGGCCTGTCACACCTGCCTGCTGCGTGCTGCACTTGAGCACAAGAGAGCTGGACGGACCCACGTCGCTTTGGTTGCGCAGAGCGGGTCCCCCCTGAGGTTCAGGAAGTTTGCTGGCAGCTACTGCTGGTGGGCAAACTTTGTCTTAAATGCACGCTTTCTCCCAGTGATGCCCAGCACTGTGTTCTGCGACACGGGCCGTCGAGTGCGTCTAGTCAGCACCCAACGCAAAGATTCACCCACAGCAGTATGGGCCACTGTTCTGATTCGGAGGTAGCAGAGGGGCTGGGTGTCACGGGGAGTGCTGTGTAACACTTGGTGTTCTCCACTCGATTCCTCCCTTCTGTCCCGCATTGTCTCAGCCGCGGAGTCTTAGCAAGGCCCTTTCATCTTAGAGCTCTGCTGTACCACAGGTTCAGTGTGGTAGATCCCAGAACATCTCGGCGACAGCCACCTTAGGGCAGCAGACAGCAGCAGGCACAAGGCAGAGCTGAGTGCCCGTCACAGGACGCGGGAAGAGGGAAATTCCAGGGCAAGCGATCGCCAGTTGGAGAGCCTCACTGGGGCCTGTGCAGGACAGGTGGGGGGACGCTGAGACTATCCCCCCTTCTCGGTGACCTCCAGAGAATTCCCTCTTCCCGCAGGACTGAAGAGCGGAGGTGGCACCTGGAGCCTGGGGTGGGTGGGATGGGGCACAATGCCTGTTCTTGAGCGGTTTGTGCTCTCTCCCCAGAGCTGCAGAAGCTGTCCTGCAGGGCCGAGCTGACTCCATTCTGGCCTACCATCAGCAGAACGTCCCACGGGCAAAGCTAGACCAGGTATACCAGCCATGAACCAAATGCTCCTGTCGGCACATGCTGCTGACTGCTGACCCTTCTCTTCTGACGTGGCCGTTCTCCCCCAGCTCTTGGCTCAGCTGCCGAGGGAAAGGGTTGTCAGAATGCCCTTCCCATGGGGTGCGAAGCTGCTTTGCTGTGGAACCTCTTCGGAGTGAGTCCTGGCTGCTGTCAGCTGTGAAAAGTTTGGGGTGGGGCACATGGGCAGGATACCTGATTGTGCGTTTCCAGGGCATGTAATAGGGCCTGCTTCTTCCCCACAAGGAATGAAGGCAAACTGCAGCAGGCATGTTTTTGGGACAGAGAGGTCTCCTGCAGGGTGCGGGGAGGAATACCTACCTGGGGTTTTTCCTGCTCGCATTTATTTCCCTTTTCTCTGCCAGGCGCCAGCTCCTAAAGTGCTGGGGGTTGCTGAGCCGCTTCCCATTAACCCTCCTGCTGCCAACACTCCACAGTCCCAGCCACCGGCACCTCAAGCCAGTCAGCCACAGCCGCAGCCTCCCCCGACGCAGCCTCCGCCTCCACCTCAGACCATCAGTCAAGCACCTTTGCCTGCCCCCAGCAGCCTGCCCCAGGAAGGGACAAGTGAAGATGTCCGGAGAGATCTGACTCCCAACTCTTTGGGGAACAACAGCGGCAGCAACCAGCCTGGAAGTAACCACTCAAATACGCCCACCGCGTCCGCCAACACCATGCAGCCTGGGCAAGTGGACTCCTCCGCCACATCCAGCTCCAGCCTCCTTGGGGAGGGCCCGGGCCCAGGGATGCCAGGGAATGGGCAGGCGGGCCTGGGCCCCAGGAACCCCATGAACTCGGAAGGGCTGTCGAAGGAGCAGCTGGAGCACCGAGAGCGCTCGCTGCAGACCCTGCGGGACATTGAGCGTCTGTTGCTGCGCAGCGGGGAGGCTGAGCCCTTCATGAAGTCCAGCCAAAACGCAGGTGAGGGCGGGACTGCCCCTCAACCCCAGGCTGCCCCTGCCCAGCCCCCTGCACCCCCCGCCAGCATGAAGAAATACGAAGAGCCTCTGCAGTCCATGATCTCCCAGACCCAGAGCCTTGGTGGGCCAAGTCTGGAACACGAGGTGCCCCACCACCCAGGCGCTGACATGGGGCAGCAGATGAACATGATGATGCAGCGGCTGAACCAGGACAGCCTGACACCGGAGCAAGTGGCCTGGAGGAAGCTGCAGGAAGAGTACTATGAGGAGAAGCGACGGAAAGAGGAGCAGATCAGCATCCACGGCCGGCCCATGCAGGAGATCATGATCCCGCAGTCGATGGGGAGCATGATGATGCGTGGGCCCCCGCCACCCTACCACAGCAAGCCTGGAGAGCAGTGGCCGCCGGGGATGGGCAGCCAGCTGCGGGGACCCATAGATGTGCAGGACCCTATGCAGCTGCGGGGAGGCCCACCCTTCCCAGGGCCACGGTTCCCTGGGAATCAAATGCAGAGAGTCTCTGGCTTTGGAGGGATGCAGAACATGCCCTTGGATGCTCTTGGGCCCATGAATGCCATGCAGAGGCCAGTCAGGCCCGGCATGGGATGGAGCGACGATATGCCTCCTATGGGAGGCCCCGGGAACTTTCCGCAAGGCACCCTGCCCTACCCGTCAGGGCAAGGGGACCCCGAAAGGTTCATGAACCCCCGTGCCAGGGAGGACATCCTGCGGCATCAGCTGATGGAGAAACGCCCAGTGGCAATGCAGAGGCCCATGGGGATGTCCGGCAACTCCATGAGCCAGGGCATGGAAATGGAGAGGATGATACAGGCTCACAGGCAGATGGATCCATCCATGTTTGCTGGGCAGATAACGGGGGACAGCCTGAGCAGTGCCCCGATGGGAATGGATTTTGCAGGCACTCGGGGGATGTTGAGCCCCACTATGAGTCAGTCGGGCCTTCGGGACATGGACGCGCCCATGGGCCCTGGCAACCTCAACATGAACATGAATGTCAACATGAACATGAACATGAACCTCAATGTCCAGATGACCCCGCAGCAGCAGATGATGATGTCGCAGAAGATGAGGGGCCCCGATATGATGGCCCACCAGGGCATGAGCCCTGAGGAGCTGGCCAGGGCGAGGGCTCAGAACGGCAATGGCAGTGCAATGCTGGGGGGACCCCAGAAAATGATGGTTCCTTCCCAGTTCCCCAACCAAGGACAGCAAGGCTTCTCAAGCGGGCAAGGGCCTTTCCCCAACATGCCCCAGGAGATGGGCAGCGGCTCGGACATGTTCAGCCCTGAGCAGGGCACCATGCCCGTTGGGAGCATCGGCAGCACCACCAGGCTCAGCCACATCCCTCTGCCTCCGGCCTCCAATCCCACTCCCACGCAAGGGGGCAACCTGGCCAACATGCACCCAGCACCTTCCCGGGGGCTGGGCCGCCGGCCCTCTGACCTCACCATCAACATCAGCCAGATGAACTCCCCCAGCATGGGTCACCTCAAGTCTCCCACCCTCAGCCAGGTGCACTCGCCACTGGTCACCTCCCCCTCTGCCAACCTCAAGTCCCCACAGACGCCCTCGCAGATGGTCAGCATGCCACCTTCAAACCAGTCTGGACCCCTCAAGTCCCCCCAGGTCATGAGCTCCTCGCTTAACGTCCGGTCTCCGACTGGCTCTCCAAGCCGCCTGAAGTCCCCTTCTATGGCTGTTCCTTCCCCTGGTTGGGTGCCGTCTCCCAAAGCCACCATGCCCAGCCCAGGAGTCAACCAGAGCAAGCAGACTCTCAGCATGAACTCGTCTACTTCCATGGGAGGACTGGATCAGGGTATGCCGTGTATCTTGTGTGCAAGTGCGTGCTTGGTTTTGGTGAGCCTGTGGACAGCGTTTCTCTCCAGCCTGCATGCTCCCGCAGGAGCGGGGAGACACTCGTGCCTGTGGGTGCCCTCGCGTCTCGTGGGGCAAGTCTTTTTTTCCCGGGAGTCCAAACAGGGCCTTTTCAGGTAGATGGGAGGGCGAACAGAGCAGCTTTTACTTCAACCCCGGCTCATGCCCTGTGATGCAGGCAGCAAAAGAAGCGTCTGTGCTGGACAGTCAGGGGCAGTTTGAAGTGGAAGTCCGTCACTGTTCTGGAGCAGGGTCTCCGCATGAGCCTCCTCAGAGTCCAGAGAGTGCTGGGCTGCGCCAGCTCTGCGTTTTGCGGCTTCCTCTGGTCGCTGCCGTCGGAAGGAGGGGATGGGGTTGCTGTCTGATGGGAGCAAGCCACGGTGCACGGGCAGTACTAAGCTGGTCTCTCTCTTGCTTGCAGGTTCTCTCCCTTCTGGGCCTCGGAGCAGCTCTTCCGCACCAGCCAGTAACACCTCTAGCACCATGAATCCCAACATGCCTTTTACTTCCTCTCCAGATCCATCCCCCTCCCAGAACCCCCTCTCGCTGATGATGTCCCAGATGTCCAAGTATGCCATGCCCAGCTCCACACCGCTTTATCACAATGCCATCAAAACCATCGCTGCCTCTGATGACGAGCTGCTGCCGGACAGGCCTATGCTCCCGCCTGGAAGCATGTCAGGTAAGTACCTCCGGGGCTGGGCTTGCGAGGGGACAGACCGGCTGCCAGCAGGCCTGAGGGGGCATTAGAAACTGTGTTCTGCCACCGGCTGCCATGTCAAATAGCTTAAATTTGCCCTCGTTCATAATAGTCTGCTCGCTTCTCCACCCTGTGCCCAGGCTGTCCATCAGCATTTGGCTTCTCGGGTGTGCTGTCTGGAAGGACATGAGCCCGTCTGGCATTTGAGGCACCCTTCTTCCATGAGCTCTGGAAGTTTTCGGAACTACCTTTACCCTGTGCGGATGTGTTGACCCTGGATTTCCATGGCTCCTGGAGTTGTCTCGGGCCCAGGAGTTGCAGGCAGAGGCCTGCTGCTTGGAGCTCTTATGTTTTCGTGCAGCGGGACAGGGATGCTCTGAAGAGGGTATGGGAGTCTGGTGTTTTGAGTGGAGCCCAGGCACCTGCACAGTGCAAGGCTGTGTCGTAGCATAGTTCTGATTTCAGTAGGCGACAGCCAGATACGCTCCGCTAGCTGGTGGTGCTGGTGAGGACAGCTAGGCAAATGAGTGTTTTTCGTCACTTGGTGACCAACCCAAAGGGGAATTCCAGCACGCTGTACCACTCGATTTAGGGGTTTAAAGCTGTCTGATGAGTATTTTTGGCAGTTTTCAAAATGAAAAAATCAACTTTTTGACTCTTTCACTGCTGAGTAGTCACTTAGATTGACCACAGGCAGGCAAATGCATTGGCTCCCTCCTAACCCAAACCCCTCCGCAGGCACTGGTTGCTCTGCTGTACCGATGAGCACAGTCCTCCCTCCCGGACAGCACCTGTGTCGGGCTGCCAACTCTTCTGCTTTTTTTTTCTCCTTGCCGCCCGAGGCCGTGTGGTCACAGGAGCTTGCCGGGTGGCTAACCCTGCAGGCAGGCAGTGGTGAGGGGTTGCTCCCCGGTGCCTTCCAGGCAGCTGAGAGCCCTGCTGAGATCATGGTGTAGGCCTGTCCCAACTCTCAGCGCCAGCTGGGACTCTCAAATCAGTGGGCTGTAAGGGACTACAGATCCAGCGTGGGACTGGATGAAGCTAGAATAGCTCTCTGCTGCTCGTGGGCTTGGGGAGCTGGAGTCTGAGACACTTTTTCCTGACGTCGGTGCTTTGCAAGCCCATCTTGCGGCTGCTTACTGAGCATCACACTCCGCGCTCAGAGCTTTCCGAGCAGGAGCGCTTGGCAGGCTTCCAGGGTGTGGATTTGGCAGCCCTGAGAGGTCAGTGGGCAGAGTTAACTCTTCTCTCTTTTTCCTCTCCTTTAGGCGTGACGGGGAACCAGCCGAATCAACTGCACTTGAACTCCGTGGGGCCTGGATCCTCTCAGAGCCCCATGGGAATGAACCTGCCTGGTCAGCAACCCCTCTCCCACGAACCGCCCCCCACCTCCATGATGTCCTCCCCAAACCCTCTGGGCTCCAACATTCCTATGCACCCGAGTGCGCCAGGGGCGGGCGTGCCCGCCCAGAACCCCATGATGCTGCCCCCAGGGCCCCAGGACTCGTTGAACCAGCAGTGCGGCCCCGTGCCCAACAGTTCGCAGATGATTCCTTCCAACCAGCTCGTGTTCCCCCGCATGCAGCAGCCCCACAGCGCCATGCCGTCTCCTGCTGGAGGCATCCCCATGGCCCCCGGTGGGGGAGGTGGCCCTGGCATGCAGCAGCATTACCCGCCGGGGATGCCCTTGCCGCCTGAGGACCTTCCCTCCCAGCAGCCCAGCCAGATGCCCCCTCAGCAGCACATGATGGGCAAGAACATCCCTCCTCGGATCGGCGAGCCCTACCCGCCCGTGCTTCCTGGGGTGGCGTCGGTGCTGAACGACCCTGAGCTCAGCGAGGTCATCCGCCCCACGCCCACGGGTATCCCCGAGTTTGACCTGTCGAGGATCATCCCGTCAGAGAAGCCAAGCAGCACCTTGCAGTATTTCCCCAAGAGCGACAGCCAAGCACCCAAATCGCAGCCTTCCAACCTCCACCTCATGAACCTGCAGAACATGATGGCTGACCAGCCCCCGGTGCGGCCAGGTATGAATGCCCCCAGCCTCCCCGGGCAGCAGGGCGTGCAGAGGGGACTCGGCATGCCCATGTGCCATCCTGGACAAGTGCCCATGCTGGGCAGGACAGGCATACCACCCCAGCAAGGCATGATGGGCAACAGCATGCATCAGGGCATGATGTCTCCGCAGCAGAGCCTGATGGCCCAGCAGAATTTCATGCTGATGCAGGCGAAGCAGAGGAGCATGTCTGTGTCAGGGGAGATGTATGCTCAGACAGGACACATGATGTCACCTCAGGGCTCTCTCATGGGGCCCCCGCCTCAGCAGAACCTCATGGTCACGCACCAGATGAGGCAGAGGAGTGTCTCCCTGGACAGCCAGATGAGTTACATCCCCGGGCCTGGGAACATGGCGAACCTGCCTTTCTAACCCCGGCCCGCGCTCAGGGGTGGGGAGGGGACGGGGCTGCCTGTACAAACCTTTTTCAGCCTTTCTTCGGGGGAGGGTTGGGGGCCAACGCCGGTGGAGGACACCACGGGGGATGCTTTTCATATCGGATTCGCCTCTACACAGAAAACCAGATGTGCAGTAAACTTGATGTGAATTGGGTTTCTTTTTCCTTTCTTTTTTGGGGAAGGGGAGGGTGGAGGGGCTGGGAGTGGGGCTGTTACTTTGAACCCTGCGTGATGACCAGGGACATCCAGACCCTGTGGCAGTTTGTAAAGTTTTCATTTATGGTTTTCCTCTGTCAAGTGTTTTTCTTTCCCTTTTTTACCTCTCTCTTCTTTCCTTTTCCTCCCCCCTCCCCCTCCTTTTTTTTTTTTTTTTTTTCTTTTTAAGCAACCAAAATGTGCAAGAGGGTTTTTGGAACTAGCTGTAAATAGGTCGCTGGGAAAGGCAAAACTTGTGCTGGTTTTTAATTGTTCTGTATTTCTGTGTTTTAATAGAAGCCTCAAAACATGTTTTAAAAAAACAGAAACAAAAAACATGCTAAAGGCAACAGTGTACAAGGATTGAAAATTCTCCTTGGGGGAGGCAGGAGGATCCCCCAGGGTGCACAGGGCATTGAGAGATCCCATTGTAGAGTGACTCTGTGTCAAACCTGTGTTGTTCATGCGTCTGAACGGTTTGCATGCGCGGGGTGTATAGTTTCACGCAGATCTTAGGCCCCTGTGGAGGCTGTGCTGAGTACACAAACACAACCAACGACTGAGGACCATCCGTCGGGGAGGTCAGAGCTGTGGCCCCAGTGAAACGTTGCCAGAGCAGTGCTCATCCATCGGGGCAGAGGCCGCAGCTTCACGGAAGACATCTGTCGCTGCTCCGTCGCAAAGCTGCCGTGGCTGGGACGGGGAGGATGCCAGCCCTTCGGCTGGAGAAGTGGCGAGGATCTGGGCTTCGCAGATGACAATGTGCTGGACCCAAAGGTCTCGACTGGCCGCGTCACCGCTAGTCCCTTCTTTTCCCTTCACGCCGTGTCCCCTGTGGGCAGGGTGGTGCGGTGCATAGGGGTAGATGGGCTCTGAGATGAGCGAGGCAATGCGTTCCTGTGCCTCTGGGAGAGGCTAGCTGGGAACCTTGCTCTTTCGCAGCCTTCCTACACCAGTCCTTTACCCATCCGTCGCCCTCCGTGACTGCGCCACGCCCCGTCTACCTCTGCCGTTGAACGCGCTCTCCCAGGTCTTCCTCGTGCTTGTCGGTCCTCCTGCTCCGGAGTTTCACAGGCAGTCTTCTCTCCATCTCACCCTGAGCTACCGGCAGCAGCCCTGCCCTACTGCACAATAGAGGTCTAGCCGCTGAAGACGACCTGTCCCTGCGTGCGATACTCCATCTCAGGGTAAGAGTTGTCTCGTTCGGTGTCAGTGGCGTGGCTGTCCTGTGCTTTGGACAGAAGAGGCCGAGGTTGCGTCGCAGCCCCTCGTTCCTAGGCTGGCGGAAGCGTGCCGTTCAAACAACTCCGGCGTTTCTGGATGCGCTCCACCCTCCCCGTTCTCCACTCTGTAAGGTCTTCCTGCACGCGGCACCAATGGTCTTTCCTGTGTTTGTCCACAGAGGGGACTGTGGGGTGACGTGCTTGCACTTCTGCACATACCGCAGTGTCTCTGGACCTCCGCGGGGACCACATTCCAGCATGGTGTACCCTATGGGTATCCAACGGTGAACTCGGGGCACGTGATTGCCGGAGGAACACCAGTTGGAGGATTCTCTCTGCGGAGCCAGACTTAGCGTACTACCTCTCTTGTAACAGAGCTTACCGTTCCTTACTTGCTACTGCAGGGAGGAGAGGGCTTTCGGAAAGGGAGATTGTCAAGTAGCGAGCGAACGGCAACGCTTTTTATCACGTTGCAAGCTGTTCGGAAAGGCTGGCGGGTGCTGAAACGTCAGCCCAGCGGCTGTCGTCTTGATCCGATCTGTGAGAAGATGGAGCCACAAAGTCCAGTTAGGAATACCTTGAAGCCTTGGGGCATTTTGTAGTGAGCAGTACTGGGTGGGAAGCATGGGTCTGGATTCGAGGAAGGATTTCGCTCTGGTCTCTTGCTCTGTGTGGTTTTGTTGTGCACGATGTGAGCGAGCGGTGTTTTTGAAGATGGCAAAATGGGGACAATCCCAGGAAGTGCTTGTCCCTGCCTTGGCAGTTGGAGCAGAGGAATAATCTTCAGCCCAGGCAAACGCAGCGTGCTTTGGACCTGACGTGTTAGCCGGTTGGATTCTCCATCCTTTCAGAGCGTGCGTTTCACATGGGAGGATGTGGCTCAAACAGATGTAGCTCTTTCTAAGCCTGACTTGCCTGAAAGGCTGCGGCTTCTCTTGGCTGCACTTCGGGGTGTTGGCTGCTGGTAGTTTTTCGTAAACATCCAAATACCAATGCCAGCCCCAAACCTTGCTCATCACCCACCAGCTAGTCTCGGTTAATTTGAAGCCATAATATTTTCTATACAGAAGTTTTTTTGTTTGTCTGTAGACAGCTGTTGTTTTAGCCCGGTTGAGATCTCCATGTGTCCGTACCTTCCCTGTTGTCCCTTTTGCCCAGCCCAACTGAGAAGTTGCCTGGGGCTTGCGGTCCTCGCTCTGTCGACAGTGCACTGTCCCTATGTCAGCCAGAGCCTGCTCGCAGGGACAGGGCAGCGCAATGCTATTTCTGCCAGGCGGCAGGAAGACCACCTGTCCTTCGGTGACAAATGAGTAAGTAGAGCCTTTTGACTCAGCAGCCCTGCATACAAAAGGGAAATCCTGACGCTAGGTCAGAGCTGGGGACTTTGGAGCAGCAGTCAGCACTCTTCCGCAAAATCCCACCGCCCTGGAGCCAGCCCCGTCCCTACCACCGCAATGGCTGAGCAACGGGGAGAAGTGCTGCCTAACACCCCACTGCCCCGGGCACCGCGCCCAGCCGCGTCCATGAACAGCAATATGGCAGGAGCTTCTCTGGAAGCTCAGTAACAGCCAGTCCTTGTTAGACCTGGGCAGGGTTTGCCATCGGCCAGTTGCCCGCTGCCGTGAGCTGTGTCTAGTCTCGTGTCTTGTAGTTTATTGCTCGGCTTCTCAGCTTGAGTTCTGTGTACTGACTCCACCTAATCACAGTAAAAGGTTTGCCCATGTTTTAGCCATGACTTCGCCATGTTTTTCCAGCTCCAAAAAAGCGAATGCTGGGAAACCGCATCTTTCAGTACGTCAGATAATCACACGCCCGGAATTCGCTTTCACGTTGAGGTAATGGTGACTGACCTGTTCTCTGTCATCCCATGGAGAAACTTCCCCAGTCATTTTGTACCATTATATAAATATATATATAAATATAAATATATAAATACAATATGTGAAGACATCTTATTGGTTTTTATTTGAAACAATTTTTAGGCTTGTTTTTGGGTATCTGTGCTGCCTGTAATGTATTGACCTGTTTTATAGGTGCCTTTTTATTAAAAAGACAAATTTCAAAACCCGACCCTGTGCCTGTCTTGAGTGAGCTGCGGGGTTTTCTGCTGGGCTGCAAGCAGGTGTGCTCAGCCCAGCCTCCGGGAGCTCAGCCAGCATCACCTGTGGCCGGCTGGGGCTGATCAGAGGCGCTCAGCTGGCCCCACTATAAATACCTTATGTCAGGTGGGGGCTCTGGTTGAGAGGAGAGGAGCTCTTCAGGATTGCACGAGTCATCTGTGCCTAAGGTACGCTGAGGCTTGGCTGCAGTTGCGGTTTTCTTCCTACGAAATTCGGGCAGCCCCCTCTGGGAGCGGGGTCAGCTGTTCAGCGCCTGCTGCGCTCTGTGCGGGGTGGGCGACTTGGCCCTCCTTGGACACTTGCGTGCTGGCTCCCCGACATCGAACGAGACCCAGCCACGCAGCTCGCAGTGGTTCGTTACCGTAGCATGGATTTTGCTGCCTAAGTCCAGGCTGTGCTGGCTGTTCTTTCCCACCCTCTGCCATGCCGGCCCATCCTCTAGCTCCTGCGGCTTGAAATGGACCATCTTTTCTAGCTGCTTGCAAACAAGTAACAGTCACGAGGCAAACAGCCTCATTTTCCCCTCCTGCCTGCTGCCGGTCCCCGCCTCTGTGGCGGTTCCTGAGCACATCTGCTCCCAGCCACTCGTGCCTGGCAGGAGAGCTGCAGGTCCCCAGGCAGGGGTAGGTAAGGGAGAGGGGCCTGCCAGCTGACCTGCGAGTGCGGCTTCCAGTGCTGCAGGTCCCATCTCCTGCGACTTCGAGGTGGTTGCTGTGTGCCCCTGTCCGAAGAGAAGCTCTTGCCCTTCGTGAGATGGCTGTGAGCTCCTTAAGGGAGCTGGGATACCTGCCCTTGGCGTAGACCTGCGTGTGCCCCTGCCCCAAGGCAGTGGAAGCTGGGCTGGGACTGGGGAGCTGCCTTCGCAGGACGTGGGACAGGACAGTCCTCCCAGGTAGGTGGAGGGGCACGCGTGGGGCTGGGGGGGGGGGGGGGGCGGGGCAGGCAGGGCCACCTTGGACACCTGAAGTCCTTGGCAGGACTGCAGAGTGGAGAGGTGGCCTGCAGCAGGGACTTGCTGCCCAAGCTGTCCGCTGGTGCCTGGAGCCCCACGGTTCCCCCTTGTTCTGTGCATCTCGTGGCCTGGCAAAGCTCGCGTGTGCCATAGCTGCTGCATGCTTGTGGGGAGCCGGGGCAAATGCAGAGCACGCTGTGACGGCAGCGGGGCGAGAGGCCGGTTCTGGGGGCTCAGAGAGAGAAAGGGATCGTGCTGCCGTCTGTGCACAGGGCCAGGGCGGCGCACGTGGCATGCTGCCCAAGGCCCAAGCTCACGGGCCTCGGTGGCTGTGGTGTCATATGTCCAGAGCCACCTGTGCTCAAAATAAGGATGACACAGCAGGCAGCAGTACAGATGCTGAAGTGCTTAAGCATCTGCTTGGTTTTGGGAGATCGGGGTGAGGAAGCAGGTCGTCTTTTTGATAAGGAAAATGAAACTGTGCATGAGTCACAGCGGGGAAGGGGGTGCTAAAGCTGCTAGGAGGGGTGCGAGGGCGTGGGGAGAGCCCCTTCTCTGCAGCGCTCCCAGGCACGCGCTCATTCATGCATTCTCTGACTGCTGCTCGTCGGTGCACGCCCCGCTGCCTGCCACGGCCCTGTGATCGCTGCGCGTGTGTAGCAGGATGCTCTGCTGAAACACCCCAGCTCTGTCTCCTGGGAGACTCTGTCACCCCGTAGGACATGCAGAGCAGCGTGCTGTTGTGGGGTTCTTTGTGTCCCCTTCTTTGGCGTTGCCTTCAGTAGGGACTAGGGCTTTCTCTGGGTTGTCTGCTCCAGCCCTTTTTGCAGAGCAGAGCCCGGGGCCGGGGTCACACGAGTGTGCGCTGTGGATGGTAGTGACGTGGCCTTGCCTGGGCGCCACCTCCCCGCTGCCTGCAGCAGCCGCCTCGGAGCTCCCCTCGGCCCTTAGTCCCCCTTCCTGGCGGGAGCAGAGCCCGTCTGCCTCACTCGGTAGTGGTGGGCTGGGGGCCGAGCAGAGCTCCCTGGGGCAGCCTGAAGGTCTGACTGAGGGCTGCGGTGTCCAGGGGCAGCTCTGGCAGCGTGAGCGCTTAGCGGGGAAGCCTGCTCTCTGCGCCAAGGCATGTGACGGCCATGCAAACCTCGGAGAGTCGGGGAGGATTTTGCTGAGTGGAAAGCCCAGCTTCCTCTGCGGTGAAGGAGAGTTCCTCTGGCTTTCTTCTCATCGCCATTCAGCAGGCTGGCTGCAGTCAGCTGCGGGAGGAGCAATGTCCGCTCTTTGGGGAAGGGTCTGCCAGCTCCGAGCCAAGCCTTCCCCAGGCCGGCTGAGCCGAAGGCGGGTGGGAGGGCAGCTTTCCGCTCAGGTTAGCAGCTGCTGTAAAACTGGGGCAGGAGGTGCTGCAGTCGGTGGAAGAGGCTCTGTGAAGCAGGGAGCTAACATAGGTCTGGACTGACTCTGAACACAGCAGAGCCTTCTGTGGCACCGGTGAAGGGAAATCTGAGCAAGCTGCTCTTATGAGCCCTGTGATCTCCATGTGTGAACAGCAACGCTTGTCAGAAAGGTGCCATCAACCGTCTTAGCACCCTCTGATGCATTTCTCGTGCAAAAGTGACATAACTGCAGACGGCTGCTTGCAAGTGCTATACATGAGAAGACGGTATTTTATTTAACTGTTTATTTAACAGCTCACGTCAAAACTTTCTAAAAGTTTACCAACATACCAGTACTAAAAACTATAGTAACAATAGATGTGTAATCTGTTCACCCTTATTTTGCGTGCAGGTTTTCTTTTTACCTTGTGAATGCTCTATGAATTTTACAGTCTGACTGTTCATTTCTTCAGTAACATTTTTGTGTAGACACACAGTTCCCACCAGAACCCGGGCTGGGGAGGTGTTTACAATGCGTCTGCAGCAGGGTTCCTCACCAGTACAGCCGTGGAGATAGCGACGGCCTGGTGTCAGAGAGCTGCTCTTCCTCTGCTGCACGTACGTGCTTGGACAACCACGGTCGCCATTACCTGCAGGTTTCAGCTTTGAAGATGCAGCACTGCAGGAAATGGTGGACTGCTCTTTGTATAAAAAGCTTTATGCCTGGGGAGTTTTCTCCTTGAGTCACAATTTGCGAATGAGCTATTGAGATCTCTGCCTGAGGTGGACCGGTGTAATGTGACCCCTTCCATAACGACCGGTCTTTTTAGCGGGGCACTTGGGTACGGTGAAGTTCAGCTGCAACCGAGCCCTTTGTTAGCGGGTTGAACTTCAGAAGTGAGTTTAGCACAAAATTCGTGCTGCAGCAGGAGAACTGACGTTGTTCCGACTTTGCTTAAAAAGTGAGGTGAATGGTAGAGCGGATTTTAAAGTGCGCTCGTGATTAGGGTTGTGCTTGTGTGACAGTTGGTACTTATGGCCCTCGTACAGTTCAGGCTACGGCGCTGCTTAGCTTGCAAGAGAAACATCATGGAGCAACGCTGTGTACGTGCTGCGACGTTATACTGTGACATGACCGACTAGGAAGCAGCAGGCTGCACGAGTCTGTTAGGGCTGCCCCGCATGCCAGCTTGCGGTGCAATTTTTAATGGTGGTGAAAGCGGCTCCTCTTATTTTGGACCAAATTTTTACCAAGCAGCCCTGATCTGAGCAGTTGCTGGATACTCATGGTTCAGGGCAAGATCAGCACCCAGGTTTGTTCTGTATAAACCTGGATGCACTAAACCTCTGAAAGCCCCGTAGATGCAGGGGGAGCAAAAATGTCAGAAAGCACACTGCAAAGCAAAACGCTACGTTCCCTCTCAGCCTGCTAAAAACAAACAGAAATTACGCAAACAAGCTCTTTTCCTTACTCTGGGGCAATGGGTCTCCTTGCTCTTGGCACACACAAAGTGCCGTAGAACTAGCTGCAAAAAAAAAAGTTGCACCTTCAGCCTCACAAAGCTGTGTGGTTCATCTCCCCTGTGCTCAGTCACAAGATAGAAGCCATCTCTCCAGGCAGCTTTCTTCGTTAAAGGAAAGCTTTTACACAGTCAGGCATTCAGTTCAGCAGTCACTCACTGGAGGTCTTAACAGCAGTAAAACAGATCAAGTGAGCAGGAAAGGATGCAGTTGATGTCAGGAAAAGAATCTGCGACAGTCAAATCTCTGAGTCCATGGCAGGACCTCCTGGCGCAAGCCAAGTTGGGAAAAATCAATGTGCCGTGGCTGGCCAGGGGGATGTCACGCAGCAGGAGGAACAATATTGCAGCCAGAGACCACCCAGCACTGCGTGCCCACGCTATTGGAGTGAGCTCTGCACCCCCCGCCGGTCCTACCTGCATCTCTCATTCAAGCTGCTGTGGCCATTGAGTCCTGCTGCTTCTTTCGGGCGTGTCTCTACCAACCTGAGCCGGTGAACGGAGACCTGCTTAGCTTTTGTCCTCAGTCCTTGCTCACTGACGCAACTCCACAGTTACTCAGCTGCACTTTTTTCCTTGCCCCCGGCACCCTAGTCTCATGCTCGGCTCCGTGCACAGGACGCCTGCAGTCAGTTTTTCGTGGGAGAGGTGGAAACGTCAGGTTCAACCCACTCGGGTTCATCCGGCCCTGCCAGAGTGACCGTCGGACAGCCAGCGCTTGCCAACAGCTGCCAAATGGATTATTACTACAGCTGTGAGAACCAGAAAGAGCCAGGGAAGGTATCTGGTGAGATTTGGGTGTTTGGTAGCTACCAGACTTGAGTTTCCTGAGGCATAAGGAAAGTGGTGGGGACGCTTGTGAAACTTGGGACTGAGGCCACAGCACGTGTGCCACTGAGAAGGCAAGCCCCAGGCCAGTTCTGCCCTGCAGGCAGCCTTTCCCAGCTAGAAAGTGGAGATAGAGGTGGTGTTGTCAGACTCAATCCCGCTGCCCTTCCTCGTCACCTCCAGGATCTCCTGCAGGGTCTCCTGGCTTATGCAGCCGAGCTCCTGCAGGATCCGGAAGAAGTCGTTACGGAACTTGACTCCAATGAAGGCATAGAGGATGGGGTTGAGGCAGCAGTGCGTGAAGCCGATGGCCTCTGTCACCATGATGGCTGTGTCCAGCTGGTCTTCCAGGAGGCAGTTCTTGGTGAAGGCTTCTAGCTTAGTAAGCGTGTTCAGGAAGATGACGATGTGGTACGGGCTCCAGCAGAGCAGGAAGACGCCTGTGACCAGGATGGCCACGCGGACAGCTTTTTGCCTCTGCAGGCGCTGGGACTGACACAGAGCCCGGACGATGGCCGTGTAGCAGTAACACATGACCAGCAGGGGCACAAAGAAGCCCACAGTGTGGTAGAGGAAGCGGGTCGCCAGCCAGACGTTGTTGCCGTCGATCCCAACCTCTGGAAAATAGCAAATGCTGCGGTTGCTGTCGTCTGTCCAGACTTCCATGAAGATGAGATCGGGTAAGGTCAAAAGCAGCGAGCAGAGCCACACAGCCATGCAGGTGAGGTGGATGGAGCGAGCTCTGCGTTTGCGGTAGGTGTGGATTGCATAGACAATGGCCAGGTAGCGGTCCACCGCGATGCACCCTAGCAGCATGCTACTGCAGTAGAAATTGATCTTGTGGACAGCACTGAGGATCTTGCAGAGGAACTTCCCAAATACCCACCCGGCCAAGCTCTCCACCACGCTGAAGGGGAAGGTGAGCAACAGTGCCAGGTTGGCCAGGGTGAGGTGGAAGAGGAAGTTTTCCGTGGTAGTGCGAGAGCGCTTGAACCTCTCTAAAATGACCAGGACCAGGGCGTTGCCCACAGTCCCCAACACAAACATCAGCAGATAAATGAGGGGCATGAAGACCCTTCTGAAGGGGTCTGTCTGGTTGCCGACCACAGATGAGGCTGGGTTGAAGCAAAAGTAGCCCTCCAAAGAAGGGGTGGTGTTCTCGGCTTCGTAGTAACCACTCAGCTCCACCTGGCTCTGGGGAACAGAGAGAGTCTGGTTATCGGAGGGGAGTTTCTGAACACGAGAACCCAGTCCCTCAGCTGCACCTGGCAGACCTGGAGCGGAGCATCCCCGCGGCCCGCCTGCGTCAGGAGGAGGTGCTGCCTGTCTGCAGCATGATGACTCTGGTGCCAGGTCCTGGGAGGTGGACCGGCACCACGTGGAGAGGGTTGTCCCGATCTCTGACAGCAAGGGCTGCTCAGTCTGTAATTGTTAACTAGCATATTTGGGGATGTTCTGGCGTCCAGACAGATGACCAGTTTCATCTTCTGTTTCTTGCTGAGTTACCTGCTCGTGCCTTTTGCTTCCTCACACGGCACGGAACCCTCCTCTACCAGCTTTCCCGATCTTTCCATCCGTTTCCGACACTGACTGTCCCTGTCCTGCCTGCTGTCTGCTGTCAGGTAGGAAGGTGGTAGGATTCACCGCAGAGCACATGTCTGCCTCAAGTTATGTGCACCGATCCTGTCCCCTTCTGCCTCTCCTCCTCGGAGACCTCAGAGCTGCCTGGGGCAGAGCAAGGCGAGGGGGGGACAGTAGCAGCCGTGCTTCGGATCGCTTTCCACGTGCTCAGAGAAAAGCGTGGGGCAGCTGTTCAAACATAACTGGAGGAACGC
Source organism: Nipponia nippon (assembly GCF_047370975.1). Lineage (NCBI taxonomy): Eukaryota > Metazoa > Chordata > Aves > Pelecaniformes > Threskiornithidae > Nipponia > Nipponia nippon. The sequence continues at coordinate 1,355,981 of NW_028262362.1, forward strand.
CTCTGAGGCACCGTGGTGCTATAGCTATGGGGATGGATGCAGGAGAGAGAAACCTGTTCTGTTGGTAAACCTTGCGGTTCTGAATTAATGGCAGCCAGAGCAGGAAAGGGAATCTGAAAACACCACTCGGACCCCGGGCTGATACCCAGTAAGAAAAGTGCGATAGAGACGCTGCAGATGTGATTCGCACTTGGCCTGCTGGAGTTCCTTGCCAGGTGAGCAGCCTGTATTTGGGCTGAGACTGCGCACAAGTTCCGAGTGCCAGAAAGCTGCAGTCGTGCTTGGGACGAGCCCCCCGGACAGGGGGCACGCTCCGGCTGGCCTCAGGCACCTTGCAGGAGCTGGGCGTTCACAAAAGCAAAGGGCTCGGATGCAGACGGGCAGAAAAAGAGAGCGGCACAGGAGGCTTGTGGCAAGCTGAGAAATTAGTGATGACTGGGAAGCGCTCGGCAGCAGTTACCCTGAGCTCCCCCACCCACACCCTCTCTGGAGACCAGCGCCGAGACTTCAGTGCCAACCACAGCGGAAGTCTCTGCTCGCTGCTTTCATACCTTTCACTGCCAGCTGTAGCCGTTTGCACCTGCTGCTCCTTCCCTCGTCAGCCAAAGTTCCCATCTAAAAATACTAGCCCTGCTTTAATCAGTTTTAGAGCTGATTTGGGGGGTTTTTGCTCTCCCTCGTGCTGCTAAGCCAAATGACTGTGACCAGCCTTGAGCCCTGCGTTGTGCCTAGCTAGAGAAGGGTGATTTATGTTTCCTCTCTCTCAGGCAGCCTTCCCTGGGTGACGCGCTGGGTGCTTCCGCATGCGACTGTCTGGGATAAAGAGGTGACATCGCAGTGGCAGCACTCATCCCGAACTGCTGTGCTGCTGAAACCGTCTGCATGGCTCCAAGGGGAGCCCAGGCGTGTTGATGGGGAAGAAGTCTACGGAGCGTTACTGAACGTGCGGAGCAGGCAGCTGGCTCAGGCAGTCCCCGAGCAGTGGATGGCAGGAGGGTGAGCGAGCCCTTGGGGAAAGCGCGGAATAAGCTTGCCCAGTTCTTGCCCTCTTCCCAGAGCCTCTGCCTTTGGCTACTGCTAGAAAGACTGTCGAGCCAGGCAGACTTTGGTCTGACCAAGCTACTCTTGGTCTCGTCACAGTCCTGTTCCCCACTGGCTCTGCATCCAGTGGTGCTGCCACTGTGGTGTGATGCCACAGTGCTTCCCCCCGAACGGGCGAGAGCTGGTCCTCTCAGGGGCCGAGAGTCCTCCTCCCTGCCCAAAACCTCAAACGCATGTGACTATCTTCCCCTAACTTAATGGTGGGGCTGGGGTAAGCCTTTGGTGGGGAGCATTTCTATTTCCAGAGAACAATTATTTTTCCGGTTTAGGGTATGGTTCTGGAGACTGGAGATTGCTGCTAAAGACAAAAGCCTTTAGAAATCCCTCCCAGTTTGCCTTCTCCCTGGTTTGAAAATTATTTCCTGCCTAGTCCGTACATGGACCCTGCGTCAAGAGTTACCAACGCACACAGAAACCTGTGATGTATTGGTCAGGGCCAGATCCTTGAATCTCCCCAGAAAAAAAAACAAACCAAACACCTTTGCAATTTGGTACAGCGACCGAACCAGGCTGCTCAGGACGTGCGGGTGACTGTGCTGAAAATCCCAAAGAGAACATGTTTTAGAATGGGTAACTTCACTGGGGAGAGGCTGGAAGGTTCCAGCTTTAAAGGCAAAAAGGAAATGATGGGAAATGGCTGGGTTTGCTGGCCCGAGCGTCAGAGCGCTGCCTGGAGCCACGCCAGCGCCACTGACGATGGCGGATGGGCAGGCCGTGCATGGTCTTCAATGGCTTTGGCTGCTGAACGGTTTCCAGCATCACCTTGCATTCGGAGCCGGAGGTGCGGAGGCTGAGTGCCGCTATCAGGCACCATCTGATTGCTGATAAGTCAGCAGGTAGGGCTCTTACTGGAAGCCACTTGCCGCGGGCAGGGGAAGCGTACGCTGAGCTGTGTCTGAGGCGTCCTCTCATGTGCATCTCCGAGCAGAGCAGCGAGTGTGGGTGGGAGCGGACAGAGATGAGTTGGAGACAAATAAAAGAGGATGAAAGGTCAGAGTCCGGGCTGAGACAGGAAGGGCAGGGACCGGAGCTGCAGGAGGTGCACTGAACGTGACAAGCTGGGGCTGTTGGGGGCTCTGCTGCGATTCCCATTTCTAGGACTGGAAGCGGGTGGCTGCCTGATCTGGGATGGGAGTGCGTGCGCAGGGGGACCTTTGTACAGGTCTCCTGCAATACGATTGCAGCCAGATTTGGGGGTGGGCGATAAAGTGGTGCCTTTTTCTGTAACTGAGCAGTCAAGCGCATGCCTGGGAAGCCTGTTCCTGTGTGCTTTTTGTTCAGGGATCCCTCTTCCCCTCTAACTCACACCTCAGAGTTATTCCAGTCTCCGTGTGTCAGCTGCTTTTCTCAGTTCCCCACAACTGCCAGCGATCAAAATATTTGGCTGCAGAAGAGAAGCAGCCTGTGCACTGCTAGGGATTTTCCACGCAAGTCATTCCCTTCTAGCCCTTGCCAGGGCTGGGAGAAGCACGTTTCATTCCCAAAGCCTTAAAACTGAAATTGCCCACATCAGTGCAAGTTACTGACAGCTTCTGCTCATCCCCTCTCCAGGTGCTGAACTACGGAAACCCACGAATAAGAGCAAAGCCTGTGGAAATGCCACGTTACTGTAGCGCAGGTGCCTTTACGGCTCTTGAGTCACGTTGGTCCCATTACAGTGAGAAGTGGCCTGCAGCACCTCAGGGACCCGGTGGGGATCTCGGTGGTCTTTGTGCAACTGTGGTTTTGTTTCTCTAGTCTTGCAGCTGAGGAAGGTGAAGTGGGCAAAGCTTTCTTGCTATGCAGAAATGGGGTTATCGTTTTGGGCATGTGACTTTACCACAAGGTTATGGAGACGAATGGTCCCGTACAGTATCAAAGTTTAGGTGAGGTCCTCGCTGCACTCACTGGGCGATACTGAGATAAATGCCCTTTCGGTGCAAATGTTCTCATCATTCTCCCTTTCACATTTGCTCAATCAGTCAAGCGATCCTCTCTGATGAGCGCACAAGGCAAGGTTTGTGTCACCGCTTTGACAGGACACCATTGAGGTCTTTTTTGCAAATCTCTGTGGGTAGGTTGCTGCTACAAGCGCCGAGTATAAGTAAAGCAGCGTACGGCACCACCACAGCCAATGTGGCATTGCTCGTGTGAGATCTGTGGCCTGTTCCAGGAAAGGAGCCAAACCTGGGAAGCTCCCAAGAGGCAGAGGTGGGAAACGTGTGCCACAAACTCCCGACTGCGGGAAGTCTGAGAAAAGGTACAAAACTGTTCTTGCTGTGGCACCTGACTGTAGACGCTCGCGCCTGAAGTTAGCTGAGTTTCCCCCCCTCACACGAGCTCTCCTTTATAACTTACGACAATTCACGGCAGAGGTAAAATCGCTAAGCTAAGGTTCTGGACAGTATTGTATACAAAGAACAAATCCCAGTGCTCCTTAATCCCCCTGTGTTAAAAACGACGCAGTTTTGCCACAAGCAGCCGCTTGCTTATAGCGCGTGACGTGCTGCGGGCAGGCGGCCGGCATGCTTCGACTTTTCTGGTTTTCTGGTGGGGGGACAGATTTCCAATGGAGAGTTCAGCTGGAGGAACAAACCAGCATGGAGATGAAAAAGGTTTGAGTTTGGTTTTAACCTCGCAGCCAGCATTAGCGCTGCCACTGAACTTCAGCAGAGGTCAGGGAGAGAAGTGTCTTCTGCAAAAAAGCTCTAAAGGAAGCGACCACCATATGCAAAGGATTTTTATACTGGATGAATCAGAAAAAATAAGGAGGGTAGGGCTTGCCCCCCACATCTCCTCTCTCTTCCCTGGTGTATAGGACAAAGGAGGGACAGAAAAAATTGGCAAAAATTAAATCCAGCATTTCTCTCTTTAGAGAAACTAAACAAAAACTGAGGTCTGCTGCAGAGAGCCACTGTATTAAAAAATAAATTCTGAGCTGCAACATTTGAAAACCAGGCTAATGACAGCGCTGCTGTGGACTTCCCCTTGGATAGCACAAGATACTCTAAAAGGTGCAGCTGCTGTCTTTCGCTTGAAAACACAGGGGAGAGAACTATGGGGCAGAATACACAGTGTCATCACTCCCTATTAGAAGAAGTACTTGCAATTTATCTTCCCCTCTTTAAAATTCCCCTCTTGTAAATACACCACATATTCCCCTTTCAGCAGAGTCTACGGCAGCCTGTTCGTGGAGAAGGCAAGCAGAGGTAGGAGCGTGTATAGTCACACCAAGGGTTTTCACACACGGAGAGGTAGCATTGGGTTTGCTTGGGTATTCCTGTTGTGTGAAGGTACTAGATGAGATTTCCAGGGCTTTGCACGCTGTGCGCACAGTCATTTATACCACTGAAGGCTGGTGCAAAAAGCGCCCGACTCAGAACGAGTGTTTTACGCCCACGCTGCGTCAATGGCTGCGCAGAGAGCAGGGCAGCAGGGAACAGAGACTGGGACAGGCTGGCAGCGCGGGACGGGGCTACAGCAGCCTGGCTCTCCCGGTGAGCCACCTGGCCCTTTGGCAGCGACTGTGGTCTCGGTCCCCGTCTGTGCAAGCACGGCGCTCGGGCTCAGCGCTCGCCAGAATGTCTGCGCGCGAGGTCCCAGTAGGTAGGCAGCTGTCCCCAAGGTAATACCTGGCACCCTTGGATCACAACGGCTGCAGCCCCGTCACGCTGGCGCTCTGCAAGCACAGCGCTGCCGCTTGCAGTCCCCTCATCGGTCAAGTCCGGACTTACGAGATGTGAGGGCTGCTTGCGCCGGCGTAAGAAATCAACCAAGCTCTCCCTCTGCCAACAGGAGGGTGAGAAGACGGACAGACAGAAACGAGGTCTTTCAGTCCACCCTAGCTCTACCTGCTCTCCCCATTATCCTCTCAAACAAGCAAAGCCAGGCCTGACTCACCAAGTCATAGGTCTCTGATGAGTAGCTGACAGGCCCCATGGTTTCAGGGGCAGGATCTGTCTCCCCTCCAGCAGTTTCAGCAAAAGTTCTTCTTTTTTGGGGTGGAGTTAGTCATTTAAGTGAGTAGGGAGGGACCCAGCATGTAACAATAGAGTATTTGCAAGGCAAATGAGCTCCAGGCATAGAGTGACCTAATTGACATGAAGATTAGCATCTAGCGTTACCATCTTTTTTTTTTTTTTTTTTAGTGCTGTAAGTTGATTTTTAAAGTACAGTTTGAAGAATCCATGTTCCTTTGGTCAGTACTAGAGAAGATCCAGAACTGTTTATAGGTCTTCCCTGGAAACCTCCAGGGCTCTTGCCCACGGCCGTCCTTGTGCTAGGTGGTCCGAAAGGCTTTGGAAAGCTCTGCGCCAAGGGACCGGACCCCTTTACTAGAAATCTCCCCGGATCCGGGCATCTCTCTAGAGCTGTGCGAGATTTTGAAGATACCCGAGATGAAATGTATGGATCTAGTCTGTGTGACCATCGCCCTCCGCTTTGGGCTCCTCCTGGCTGCTTTAACCTCAGTGACCTGCGGACGTCTTCTGCTCCTTCTCCCGCTGCTTCACCCCTTGCCTTGGCTCAGGGGGGCGTGCAGTGGCTTGCACAGGAAAGCATGGCCTCGGCGGCTGCTCTGCAGGTCTAGGGAAGGGCGCTACCTAGCAGAGGCTGGTCTGCTATATCACACACAGTGAAGCCCCTTGATTACACGCCTTCCTGCAGCGCTTGTCTTGCCCATAATAAAGATGGGAAATCGAGATTTCCTCTGCTCAGGGAAATGGGCGTTTTGCCCCAGTAACGTCACAGCAGCAGATTCACGGTGTGAAAGCCCCAGCCTGGATCAGCAGGATAGGGTGGCATCGTAGCTGGCATTTTGGCAGAAAGCTTTTCCTCTGTGAGGAGCTGAGGCAGTTCGACAAGGGCCGTGCCCGTCCTCCTCTTGTCTGGGCACAGCTGCACCAAAGCCTCCATACCAGCAAGGAGTCTGGTGGGACTTGGACTGGTGAAGAAGGAGGTGGCGTTGTTCTGGTGAGCGCCATTTGATTTCACCCGTTCCTTATGCTTATTAGCGGGAGCCTGGTGATCCTGCCTTGACGGGGGACCTGCTGCCCCGAGGATGTCGTCGTCCTCCCCTGCCCCGAGGACGTTTGTGTGCACCTGTGTATGCCCACCCGATGCACCAGCCTCTGGGCACCCCTCCTCCCAAAAGTGAGAGGACATAGAGCGGGAAAGCCGGAGGGAGGGCACAGGGAGCTTGCGCTGTGCCTCGTGTCCCTCACCTTGTGGGGGGAGTACAGACCGAGTGAGCCCTGTCCGGCATGGCTTGGCTGTCCCGAGGCCCTGCGCTGCTGGGGCTGTGGGGTGAGGCAAGAAGTGGGGTACCGCTGTGCCCCAGACAGAGAGACAGAGAGGTTAGGAAGATGTTTTCGCTCAGCTAGAACTGGAGGGTGGAGCGCTCAGCATCAGGGACTTCCTTTAAGGGCCGTCCCCCTGAGCCCCAACTACCCAGTGAGCAAAGCAGAAGTACTGTGCAAAATAAGGTACTGTGAGTCTGTAGGTGACAGTGATGCTGGAGAACCTCTTGGGTCAGAGAGACAGTGCAGGATGTGGCTACGGGGAACCATAGGCTGGAAATATCTCCCAGGCCGTGAGCTTGGCCCTCAGATGTGGCGTGGGAATGACAGAGGCTCAGGGAACCCACTCCAAAGCAATAGACACAAGTGATTTCACTTGCAAACACCTACTACGCCAAGGAAATGACTGCTACTGTACAGACGTGACCTACGGGATCCATGTGTTGCTGTAACGCAAAATATGGGAAAAATGGTAGTGAGAGAGAAGAGCATGGGAGAAAAATAAATGGGGAGAAAAGAAAGCTAAATGAAAAATAATGTCACTTCACGGGCAGGTAAGGAACTGACTACAGAAGAAAATTGTCGCAAAATTCAATGATAAATATTTGAGGAATGTTTTGGTGTCTGTACCTGGGAATTCCGGGCTGAACTCTGATTTTCTGCCACTGGTACACGCTCTCACTGGAGAACTGTTCTTGTATTGTCAGGAACATAAAATTTCATTAACTTGTATAAGGTATTCTGATAATAGGAAATTATTCGGCTATACATAAGGACAGTAAAATACGCTAATTGCATCTGAAGTTGGCTCTATTCTGTATAACTATGTGACTAACAAGCACATCTAGTGACCCGTTTGACGCTACACTGACTTTCCGAGCTCTGCTTGAGAAAAGCCAGATCGCTTTTGGCTCCTGAATCCTCTCACCTTTAATCTTTTCCGTTTGTCTTATTTGCTGTTGCCATAAAGCTTTGGGAAGCATGTGCTGCCTACAGGTGTTAGTCGTATTTACTAATCTGTCAATTTCTGTCGTCGTCTGTTCTTTTAAGGTTAGAGCGTGCTATTTGTGCTATTTCCCGTACATCTCGTTGCGAAGTGCGACGCTCAGCCCTGCAAAGAGCTGAGATGAAACACCGGTCCCCGCGC